>NW_011499858.1:1701203-1721214 GCF_000495115.2 Populus euphratica
GTTTATGATTGATTTTACTAGATATATGTATAAGTTTTTCAATTTACATTTAAGATTTGGTTTTGTAGAAAAACACGTTGAAAACTCTACATTTTCAAATTTTTTCAACATGTATTGGTGTTTTTTAATTTATCATTATTCTTTTGATTACTTATTTTTTTCTAAATACTTTTATAAATGTTTTATTATTTCTAATTTCACTCATCAATCTAAGTTAATCATGCATTGTTTTTTTTTCCTATTGTTAACGTCTTTATTCTTTTCAATTTAACTTTGAAAACAAAAATTCGTCGTTGTTCTTTGATTAATTTTAATTTTAATTTGAAGTTAATTATTTTCATTCTTATAATTGCTATTTTTGGGGATTTTTTTATCTATTTTTTTCTTTCAAATAATCTTTCAACATTTTATTTTCTATATATTGAGCTTTATGATTTTTTTCATATATAATACTTATAGTCTAACGATTCTGGTCAAGGATTTAAAAAGTTAATAAAGTTTGACATCTTATCTTCTTCTTATTTTCTATTTTCTGGTATCATTGTTTGATAATGTTTTTTTTTGTTAAATAGCTTTGTGGTTATCTTTAATTTCTTTTTATATTGAATTATCTTAATTTTATGATTTAGGATATAGGTTTGTCAAGTTAATCTAAATTAGCTAACCTTTTAATGATCAAATTACATGTCTATGGGGCTGGCTCTAATTGGCTCACACTAGTTATTTTTTTCTTTTTATATCCTATTTTGTTATTATATATTTAATTAGCTAAAAAATAAATAGCAATATTTTTTGTGCTTTTAGATATTTTTCTCTCTCGTGTTATCATGATGACTTTTATATATGTATATTCTCGTTTGTTATCTTTATCTCCTTTTTTTCCCAATATAATTTAAATAAAACCAATTTATTTAGTTAATTAAGGCTATAACTTGAGTAATTGAATTTCTTTTAAAAAAATATATGCAACACCTCAATATTTTATTAAAAAAATAGTGTAGATCCAAAGCATAATGTGGGCACTAATCTAGTAAAAACTAAGCCACACGAGGATAGTATTGTAATAATGAGCAATGCTGTCTCCACTTTGACCTTTAAAAAAACATACATTAACCTAGTAAATGAGAGGTAATTAAGGTTTTTTTTAGGGACATAGTAATCATTAACAAATTGATTGGTGTTAAGGGATTTTCCACCTTTTTTTCTTATATTATAATCAAGTTAATTTAGGAATAATTTAGCCTTTTATAAATATTAAATATCAATTAAAAAAAATGGCTAGTCAAAGTATCATAGTGTGCTGCCATTTATATTTCACATTCAACTTAATCATTTTTTTATTACTATTTTTTTTAATTTATTTTTTTTTAATCGATTTTTTTTTCAATTTCATCCATAATTATTAAATTTTATTTGATTTTTATATTAAATTTGATTCTCATTCTCTTGATATTTTTAAATCCCTCCACTAATGAAATGTTTTTTTTTTATTTTATTTCTCATCATTTTATTTCAATTTTTTTTAGTAGTTGATCTTTATGCCTTTTCTCTCTCTAATCCCTCCACTAATGAAATGTTTTTTTTATTTTATCTCTCATCATTTTATTTCAATTTTTTTTGGTAGTTGATCTTTATGCCTTTCTCTCTCTCTCTTTTTTTTCTCCTATGAGATTTATCTCAATGATATGCCTATAATTATGAGGTTAGCGGGTCAACTCATATTTTTTTTGTTTTTTTATTAATTTTTGTAAGTTAATATTAGGTTATTTTATAGTTGAGTTTCATTGTTTAATTCAATTTGCTTTCGTGATTTCTCTCTACCTTTTATTTGCATAGACAATCGTTTGATCATATCAAAAATATATTACAAGAATCATAATTATTAAGCACATTCTAGTATATGATCCATTTTGTGTAATTTTTGTAAGTTAATATTAGGTTATTCTATAGTTGAGTTTCATTGTTTAATTCAAAGCACATTCTAGTATATGATCCATTTTGCGAGATCAATATTTTAATATTTTTTATTTTTATCCTTTAATATTTATTTGTTTTCAAAATTGATTTTCATGTTTTTTTTTCACTTTTCTTTTTATAAAATTATCTCAATCATGTGCTTATGATTGCAAGGTCAATGTGTCTACATGAGTTGACTAATGTTTTTTTTGTTGTTTTTAATTATTTTTTTTAGTTTTGTAATTTAATATTAAATTATGATTTTTTTTCTTATTGACACAAATAGTTATTTCACTAAATGAAAATAATATTATATATGTTAAACACAATGAAGTATATACTTGTATTTTAAAATTAAATATTTTAATCTTAGTTATTTATTAATTAAATATTAATTTAATTAATTAAATACATGTATAGATATTTTGATTTATGGTTGAAATTTTTTTTATATCAAAAAAATATATTAGAAAAACCTTCATTTTTTTTTTGAAAACAAAAATAATTGCCACGCGGGTACAAAACTAGGAGGCTACAATCACAAGTTTGATCGCAACTTTTGCCCATTCGGAGGGAAACCCTCCAAAGTTCAAACCTAGACACCAACCCCTCAGATGATTCACCCAAATTCAAATTTATACATCTCACTATCTCATCAATACAGCGACAGCAGCGGCAACAACAAAGCCAAGACACGCGTAGTACAAGAAAAGGAAAGGAAAAAAACCCTTCCTTTCCTTACCAAAAACAAAAACCCATTTTTATTATTGTCAAAATTCCCCCTCTTCCTCTCCTGTACACAACATCTTCCTTAAGCAAACCAAAAGGACTCCCACAATATCATTTTTGTAGTAATCAGCAACTATGTCACAGCATACAACAGGAGGGACTGATTTTAGCTTACCAGATGAGATCTTAGCAGTGATTCCAATGGACCCATATGAACAACTGGATCTGGCAAGGAAGATTACATCCATGGCAATTGCATCCCGCGTCTCCAATTTGGAATCTGAGATGGGTCGCATGAAGCAGAAGATGTTGGAGAAGGATCATATTATTTTTGAGCTTCAAGAGAAATTGGGTAACTTGCAACGTGTCTGCCAGGAATCTGAATCCAAATTGAGTCTAACTCTCGATGAAAATGTGAGTAGACACGGTGTTTTTGAAGGCTTAAATGATAGAAAGTTTGTGAACTTTTTTTGGTTGGGTTTTGTCAATTTGGGCTTTTTTTTATTGTGTAATTTGATTGATTTTGATAGTGGGTTTTTGAAAATGATTGGTGGTGTTGTATTTGGTAGGGGAATGAAGATAAAAGATCGAATTCTTTTTTTTCTGGGGGTTTTGCATCTATTGGGAAAAGAAAGGACATAACTACTTTTTTTTTCGGTTTTTGATATATATATTTGCAAATGGTTTTTTGAAAAATATTTTGTTTAATTAGTTTGATTTTTGTGATGGGTTTTTTAAAATGAATTGTGGGTTATTTGTTTAATTGGAATGAAATAGAAAATATTGTTTGTCTGTTTTTTTTTTAAATGTTATTTGAATATTAGTATGGCTGAACAGAATTGAATTTGATAGTTGTTTTGATATCAAAAT
The DNA here is from genome assembly GCF_000495115.2 of Populus euphratica. Taxonomy (NCBI): domain Eukaryota; kingdom Viridiplantae; phylum Streptophyta; class Magnoliopsida; order Malpighiales; family Salicaceae; genus Populus; species Populus euphratica. The sequence goes on from NW_011499858.1 coordinate 1,704,759, forward strand.
GAAGGTGAAACTTTCAAAGGAAAGGGATTCACTGGCAATGACTGCAAAGAAACTTGGACGTGATTTGGCAAAGGTGAGGGATTCTAGTAAACTCAAAATGCTTGTATTTGTTTGTTTCCTCATTTCTGTTTGGCTTACATGAGTTGTTTCTGATTAGGATTCTGTTAACATCTTACACATAAACACATCAATAAAAATAGCAGTTTGCTGACTAGCCTCCATTTCTTCCTCTTCGTAAAAGGCAGTCATTTTGTATATTTGTCTAGCGTGCTGCTTTTGATGTTTGGCATTGCCAAAAGAAACAACTAATACGTTACGAGTATTGGCAGTTGGAGACATTTAAGAGGCAACTAATGCAGTCACTTAGTGATGACAGTTCATCGGTAAGATGCCACATTTGGCTACTATAGGCTGTATTTGTTTTATAATTTCATGATTTCGTATATGCAGAGTTTGTTTTTGGAATTTCAAAAGACACTAATTAGTTGCACTTTTTTTTAGCAGCAAGCTGAATCCGTGGATATTGGCACCTGTGATCAATCAGTTCCTAGAGTCTATCCCGACAAAGGTACTATTAACCTGGCTTGATAAAGCTTTTTTATTTAGTAAACTCTTGGAAATAAAAGGACAATACTTTCAAACTGTTTTCTCGTTGTTCAAGGAAATTACCTATTTTCTTATCTCTACACTTTCATGCTTTGTAGATGAGGGGATGAATGGCTATGTAACCCACCATTCTTTCAGAGGGTGTACTGATATCGGAAACGACAATAGTATTGATGAGGGTATTGGACTTGTCTTCTTTAATCCTTCTGTATATGCTTATTTATGTTTTGTTAGAACAGATTCCAACATCAGTTATTGTATCCCAACATTCATTTTTAGCTGCTTTCAAACATAAACAAGAAACTGTATGTTTTAAAGTTGTAAAGTAACACCTTACACTAACTTCATCTAGCATGGTAAGAGTATCACAGATGAGCATTATGTACAAATCATTCCAATTTCAACTTGTAGTTATCGCTGATTGTGACATTGTTTAGATAGCTCACATTTTTTACATTGATGATGCAATGCACTAACACGTCATCATTCAGAGGAAAGGTCTTGTTGAAATACCACAGCCTTGAAAATACAGTAAAACTTAAAAATGGTTGTTGGATTTTTATCTCGATTCTCAAAAAAACTTTGTAAACATAAGAAAACTGCTCTTTGAATTCTGCTCTACCTTTTTATCCAAAAATAAAAGCTAATTTAACTGAAATAAGCCTCAGCTCAAAAGTGCCTGCGGCTTCTTGTATAGCAGGTTTTTTTGTCCATCCTATTGTGAGAAGAAGTTTTTTGAATTGTTCTATTGCTAAATGGCAAACGGAATATGCACCTTAGAGTTATTTATATCCTATACCAGTACTTTTTTATTCTTGTAAATAGTACTTATTTTTTTTTCTTTTGATTATTGGTTGATTGATGTTAAAGAGGCTAGGATTTATGAAATCTGGGTGGTTTCTGGTGATTATATGAGGCTATTACTGAATGATAATATTACTGTTAAGAGGGCTAAATGTATATGTTATTCATGAATAAGCTGATTATTTGGTCTAACAGCTTCTAGGCATGCTGGACAAAGATTTTCTATCACCCCATATATTACACCACGGCGTACTCCGACTAGAACTCCAAACATTATTTCTACAAGTGTATCTCCGAAAGGTTATTCTGCTGCTGGATCTCCTCGGAAAACCTCAGGGGCAACTTCTCCTACAAAGCCTCAATATGATAAACAAGCTTCCCTTTCTTCATGGTACCCATCAAGCCAGCAATCATCAGCGGCAAACTCTCCTCCCCGTGGTCGTCCAATTCCAGGTTTATGAGAATCACTGCAATCTCTTATGATGTCATAAAAGTTTTGTATATCTGACAAACCAATACTTGAGCTTGCAACAAATATAGTTTTTTGCTGCTATTGGTTAGCCTAATGTCCTCTTGCAGCTCACAAAGTCAAGCATCTGTTCTGGTGGCCATTCTGTTCTGCTGACATTATTTTATTTTATAATGATATTTTGGATAGGTCGCCCTCCACGCATGGATGGAAAAGAGTTCTTTCGTCAGGCCAGGTGAGTCTAGTATTCTGATTGGATCATTTATTTCAAATTGATAGCTCTATTATTTGGGTTCTTCTGTAACTGATTTGATTACATTTGTAATTCAGGAGTCGCCTATCATATGAACAGTTCAGTGCATTTCTGGCTAACATCAAGAAACTAAATGGTCAAGAACAAACTCGAGAGGTTGCATTAAATCCTTCAATTACAAAATATATTGATCCAATTGAATGGTATTTGTTTGGAATAACATGTATTTGCACGTCATGTTTCAGGAAACTTTAAGGAAAGCAGGAGAGATATTTGGGACTGAAAACAAAGATCTTTATCTTTCTTTCCAAGGATTGCTTAATCGCAACATACACTAGACCTCAAGCTGTCCATGTAGCTAGGAAGGTTCTAGATAGATATCAGGTATGCATGTTCCTAGTCTTCGGTCTGAGTGTCAGGGGGGTGGTTGGGTTAAGTTTCTGTTCTGGTTTGTAAAGAGGTCATGCTATTGCCACTATCCCTAGATGAAACCTCACAGGACTGTCTCATCATCTGGGTCTTTGAATGGTGGTGATCTGAACAGTGTCTGAAAATCTTTGGAATGACTTTCGTTGGTTCTAAGCTGCCTTGCTGGATTTGTTTCAACACTTTTTTTTTTTGTAGAATATTATTCATGATCATATTTTTCTGTAGTCTAAATTAATTACTCATTTAAAATATTTATCTCCTGAACAAAGCTTTGAAACAGAGTTCCATTTGGTTTTTGGACACTGGTGAATTCTACCTCGACTGACGACGATTGCTTGGCAGGTCGTGGATCAGACTTGTTCCCATCTTCTATGAAGATTGCTTCGGCGTAAATTCTCCAAGCCCAAGGCAATTGATTTTTCTTTTAAAAAAAAAAATAAAAGAAAAAGAGAGGACAGTAGCTACTTCTTTTGAGCAACTGGAATAAGAACGTAAACAATTGGAGGTTTTCGTATGACCTGCCCAGCCATTAGTGCTTCTTGATATCCTGCAAGATTTTTATATCTTGTACTTGCATACAAGGGATTTTTTCTTCATTGTGGCATTATCCATCACCTCAAGCCCCATCTCTCTCTCTCTCTCTCACACACACACACACACACAGAAACTCTCATGGTTGCTTCAACAGTAGCCTGCAATAAATGTAAATCACTCGAGAAGAATCTTTGAAGCCGCATCATAAATTATGAATTGTGGAAGCATCAGATCTTATCAAGCAATCTCAAAGAGAACTTGTACCCATTATTTTTTTTTCTCCTAAAACATGCCTTTGGCGAAAGCAAAATAGGATAAGGGTATATTGTTTAATTAATAATTAAATTTGTTTAGTCGTAACACCCTAAAACAATTCCATGTGGGATTTTATCCTTCCTGCTTATATATAAATTTGTCTATCTTTATTTCCCAAGAACATAGCCGTTCCAGTCAAATCTCCAGTCAAATCTTTAAGCAGATATGCACAAGAAAAGCAACCTGATTTGAGGGGGGCATCGCCAAGCTGCTTGCATGCGAAAAGCTTGACAAATCTTTGAACAGAGGATTTCTCAACTTGCTCAGGGCCCATCATTTGTTTCTTGGAAACCAAATTTTCAAGTCTTGTTTATTATTATAAAAGTTGCTAAATGAAATTTTTTTTATTAATTATATTAAGTTTCGTTTTAATTTTTTTATTGCTATATATTTTTTTTTCAATTTTATCTTTTAAAATTTAATTTAATTTAAATTTATATAAGTTATGGTTCCTTTTTTTTATTATTATTCATTTTTTCTTATTTTTTTATTAATTAATTTTATTTATTTATCAGATTTAATTTTTATTTTTTTGATTGTTAATTATTTTATTTAAAATAATTTATAAATTTTTTTAATTTTTTTTTTTTTTTATCTATAAGACTTGATATTCATTTTTTTGATTGTTATTTGTTTTATTTGAAATAATTTATGATATTAGATTTTTTTTTAATTTCATCATCTTTTTAATTTGTTATCTATTATATTTGGTCCGTATTTTTTTAATAAACTTGAAAAAAAATTTAAAAATTATTTTCAAACTTATTTTTCATGACATAACAAAATACTTGAAAATATTTTTTAATTTATTTTATATAACATTATAAAAAAATATTTTTTAGGAATTGACTTTTTATTAAACAATTTTTTTTTAAAGAATGGTTAGAGAGAAACAAAAAAAGTGTACTCTATGGGAAGAAAAAACGAATACTTCTAGCGTGGAAATAATTAAAGAAAAAGAAAAGTGCTGTAGTGATCTTATGCTTGAAAAAAGATCAAGTTGGATTCAGTTCCAGGCCTCATGCGCCAACATGAAGTTGTTGGACCATGAATAGCCCACTTGGAAGAGAAGATAAAAAGACATCAGACGGAATTATGTCAGATCACCACAGTACATTCCCCCCTGAGGCCCCCAAACTGTCACAAATAACTGTGATCCATTCTCTCAAGGATTTGTTTGTTTCTTTCATCCATTGAAGGAATATATACACACACACACGCACTTCAATGGCATGGTCGGAAATGAGAGTTAAAATAGCTGCCTGCAAAATTATGGCAGTAAACTGCGGTGAAATTCTTATAAATATCACATCAAAGCCCGACTCAATCTGATAAATATTATTTATTTTAACTTTTACTATTCTTATAAATTTATTCTTGATGATGATATGTGGCCTTAAAACATGTCTAATAAGTCAACAACTAGTATTATTAATAAAACCAACTATTAAATCTTCACTCATCAAAATATGAGATGTTAAAATAAATTCTTAAAGCAAAAAAGAAGCTGCCCTTTTCCATGGTCTCCCTCTAGCTCAAATCCAAATCATTTGCGGTCACTTTTTGTTTTTGATATTACTACTATATAAAAAATATCTTAACAATATAAATTTAATAACTCTAAAAAATATTATTAACAATGATGCTAGAAAATCACATGTATCACTGGAAAATATAGGATGATTCACTTGTTTTTTTTTGATAATAATATGATTTACTCAGGTTATTATTAATAATTTTTTTTAGTATTGTTAAATTTATTTAAATAATATTTTTCTGATAACACTAGGGATATTGTAATTGAAATATTGTGGTGTCTCCAATACTATTTCTCTCTCTCTCCTCTCTCTTGTAATATTAATATTTTCTAAAGGATTTGGTTATTTTGAATAACCACAGGGTATAAAAATTATGATTTCCAATATCAGAACATGTACAAACAATATTATTTCGTTAATTTTTTTTAACTGTCCTACCCCCCGATATTTTTAATTAATTGAAATCACCATTTTCAGGCTCTTAGGATTTTTAGCTTAGCTAGGTATTATCATTACCTCCGGGTATATGTGAGAACATTGCTTAATTAAGGAGGGAACGAATTCTTAAAGCACAAGTGGGCGGCAAGATCATAGGATTGCTGGCTAAGTGGGTTGATGGGATATGAAGGGAAGGGCAGGCAGAGGCACCTGATACTACAAGTACTGTCTAACAAAAAGAAATCCCCCCATCTTCCTTCCATTCTCTATCCTCATTTTGCTTTTTGTGGCAAATAGCTCAGGAAAAAGATAAACCTTTCAACAAGAAGCTACCTCCAAAGTCCTTCGTTTTGTATTCCCAAGTCTCCCTTTTGGTTTCTCTAAATTTGCGTTCATATAGTATAGTTAAGATAGGTAAACCAGGAATATTTTTCCAAAGTCCTTCGTTTTGTATTCCCGAGTCTCCCTTTTGGTTTCTCTAAATTTGCGTTCATATAGTATAGTTAAGATAGGTAAACCAGGAATATTTTTCCAAAGTCCTTCGTTTTGGATTCCCGAGTCTCCCTTTTGGTTTCTCTAAATTTGCGTTCATATAGTATAGTTAAGATAGGTAAACCAGGAATATTTTTCTTCCTCTTTTTTTAAGATAGCAAAAGATTATGCAATGTGTTCTTGGGTGCCTCTTTCAAAGATGTCTTTTTGAACCAGATACCCCATTCAAAGTTCTCTGAAGAAAGCTTCCAGGACGCGTCAAAAAGAAAAGAGAAAAAGCTTCTCTCTTTTATGGCATACATTTTGGAGTTGAATTTAGCTCCACCTGGTTCTTTCCTGAGATACTTAGATTGATTAACCGACGTCCTAAACTCTGTCCACCTGATCGGATCTAGTTGGGTGGATGATTTTCTACACCTCAACTCTTATTAATTCATTATTCCTAACCTTAAGTAGTGTTGAAACACTATTTAAGTAGCTTTTGCACTTCAGCCCTCTGCCAAGAACTACATAAATGTAATAACAAAGGGAAGGTTACTGCATTTCAAAGAATTGTGTAATCTTTTTATTTTATTTAAGCACATGAAAAATCAACAAGAATCTCTAATGCATATGATTGACGATGAACACGTTGTTTATCTCAAGCAAAAACAGAAGCCCTATCACGCAGCTTATTTTGACCCTTCGAAGGAATCCTCCCCTCAGAAAGAAGGGCACGCAATCCATACAACATGTCATTTAGACGGAATAGAGGGCACATCATGTCAAGGGCATATCGATCTTTTTAGTTCTACATGGCAAATGCAGTGGTAATATTGCTGTTAAAAGAAGGGCAACTATCAGAACCCAAAATTTGGGGGATATATGTTCGTACTTGCCTGTCGATGCAAATCTCACCAGCACATGTGTTAGATTCTTGGGCTAGGAAGTAGACTACTACATCTTCTTTAATAGTACCTTATGGTGCACAGCTTTAGCAGCATAGGAATAGCGACCACAACAGCACATGAGAGCGAGACCCTGTATCTTGCTTTTTTAGTTCCGGCTTTCTTTATAAGCTGTCCTAAACTCACACTTTAGAATTGATCCCATCTTATTTATCACCTCAGTTTTATCAGTAGAGTATGTTGGGTAATTTGCTAGTAGTTGATTTTTAAATAATTTTTTATATTAAAATATATATTAATAATATTATTTTATTTTTAAAAAATTATTTTTAATATTAATATATCAAAACGATTTAAAACATATAAATTATATTAAATTTTAATAAAAATAAAAAATAATTTTTTTTTGAATTTTTTAGAAACACAACTTTAACCGCTCTAAACAATTCCTTAAATGTTAGAGAAAGATATTTCATGCTGAACAAAAATATAACAGAGGATGATGCAACCTTTTTTAAATAAACATTCTTCTAATTAGGCGAGTCCAACCCAGAGACTTGGTTCATATCATCACATTAAAGCATGTCTTAATGATAGAACTCATAATTTCTTCATGAAAATCTTAAGGGCCATCCCGAGCATTTTGTTTCTTGTAAAAAACGAATTTCATAAAAAGAAACGAAGATACTCATAACTCCATCATAGAAACCTTACGTTGATTTATATTTCACTAGAAAAAGGTTTGGATAGGAAGTTTTAAAAAATACATGCGTAATTAATGACCATACATGTCATGTCATAGCTTAATGGTTTTGGATCCCGAAGTTTATAATTAAAAAAATTAATGCATTAGTTTTTACTGTAATCACTATTCATTAAAATAATATTTTTTATTATTATTTTTAATTAATATTTTTTTGTTATAAAAAAATTCACTCTTTAATATTAGATTTTTTTCATTGGTTATCCCATTCTCATTATATGAATTATGAATTTAGTGAGTTAATCCGGTTGACTCAGTTTTTTTTAAACTATTTTTTCATTTAATATTGGGTTGATTAAGAATTAGGTTTCATGATTTGCTTTATTTGTTTTCTTTTAAGTTATTCTAGTCTTATGATCCGAGTTAACCCAAGTTAACTCTGATTACTTTTTATATCTTTTTTAATTATTTTTTTTCAATTTTATTATTAAATATTAGATCGATTGAGAATTGAGTTTCAAAATCTGTTTTGATTTGCTTTCTATGAGGATATCTTAGTTTCATGATTAGAGTTATGAGTTTTTGCATTTTAATCTTAATTAAATCGGGTTGTTTTGTTCAATTTTTTTTAAAGAGGTTAACTTGATATAATGACTCGGATCACAAGTCCTTCAATATTAAATTTGCTTTTTATTAGGTTGTCATCATCTCATGATTTGGATAGCAAGTTTGACGAGTTAACCTAGTTAACTCAATATTTTTTTTTTCTAATTGACTTTTTCTCCAATATTATAATTTAATATTGTGTTTGATTGAGAATCAGACTTCATAATTTATTTTGATTTGCTTTTTATAAAGTTATCCTTGCCTTATAACCTAAGAATAATACTTAATGAGTTAACCCAAGTTAACTTGACTTATTTTTTTAACATTTTTAATTAATTTTTTGTATAAATTTATTTGTTCAATATTAGGTTCAACATGGTTGATTGTGAATTGGGCTTCATAATTTATTTTAATTTACTGTATGCAATATTATCTAGTCTCATGACTATAGTAGTAGATTTAGCATGCTAACCTTTTATAAAGTTATCCTAGTCTTATGACTTGAGTTACAAATCTGACAAGTTAACTTAAGTCGTATTTTTAGGTCATTTTTTAATTGATTTTTTTTATAATTTAGTCCTTCAATATTGAGTTTATTGAGAATTAAACTTTATAATTTATTTTAATTTTTTTATCAAGTTATTATAGTTTTATAACCCGGATTGGTCAAAATCAATTCAATACGTTGTTATCTTAATGTTAAAAAAATATTATCTTACAATTTTTTTAGTTAAATTATGCTGTTACAGGTTGTCCAGATTGCTTTTAAACCTGTAGAGTCATTTAAATTATATCAGGTCAAACCCGACATAATTAAAATTTTTTTCACTAGAAAACAAAACATTAAAAATATCTAAATATTTTTTTTTACATTAAAGAAAAATTTAACCCATGTGTAAATGATATCTAGTTAATTGGACTAATTGGGTTATCAAAATAAGTTTTTTTTTTGGATGCAAAAGTAATCAGCATATGTTCGAGGATAAATCACCAAAGTTGAAGTTGCTAAATTTATGCGTTTACAGCGCAATAAAACAGTATTGCTAGCTAATTACACACAGTGTCAGTTTAGTTAGGTAGTTACCCTTCTTTCCTAATTATGCTTAAGCCCTGCCCCATGTCCTACCCGGTACAGTTCCGGGCAGAAAAAGTTGCCTACAGCCAATTTCACCGTCCACATCGCTATATATGCTGTAGCCTTATGGTTTAGTGACAGACGAGGCAATAAAAGCTAAACCCCACAAAACAGTTTCATTTCCTCTCTTCAATGGCTTCCATTCCTCATTTGTATTCTGATTATCAATTTTCTCCAGATAAGTTTTCAGAGATTTCATCTGTAATGGCTCAAGATCATAGATATGCTAGAACTGGTTCATTTTCTAGCACAAACATGTCAAGTGGTGCAATTTCTAGTCCTGGTGGTGGTGCAATGTTTGGAGATCACCAAGATTATAGCTTTCCAACACTGTATGATCATGACAATGGCTGTGCACTTGATGTTTTCCAAGAGGAGTCTAAGATCTTGTCGCCGATTCCGGCTACGAAATCTTGGCCTGAAAGATTTGGGATTTCGGATATGGTTTTGCCCACATTGATGGATTATAAAATGGGGTCTTATTGTGGCATGGCCAAAATTCAGAGTTTTGGTGGCGGATTTCAGTTATCGGATGTGCGTGAATATGGGGAGGATTGTTGTGGTATTTTGCCAAAATTGACGCCTGCGACGTGTCCTGCTGCTGAAGAAAATTGGGTATGAATTTTTTTTTCTCAAGACTTAATTTGTATAAGCATGATGATTTGGATTTTCATAAAAGATGTCTCTAGCTTGCTCACTTTCTTTGCATACATAGTTTTCTTTTTGGTGCTCATGATTTATAATAACTTCTTCTTTAGAGGCTTGAATACAATCGAATAACTGCAAAAGAAAGCACCAACATGGTCAAGGTTGGTCGTTACACGGTAGAAGAGAGGAAAGATAGAATTCTAAGGTATTTGAAGAAGAGAAACCAAAGGAACTTTAACAAGACCATCAAGGTAATCAAGTTTCTTTTTAACCTCATTTCATATTTAATCCTATATTTAGAAAATGTTAATTTAAACTATAATTTTCTCGACAATATTACAGTATGCTTGCCGAAAAACCCTAGCTGACCGGAGAGTTCGCGTTCGCGGGAGATTTGCTAAGAACAATGAAATATTTGAAGAGGAAACTGAGGTTAAGAAGAACGATGATAATATTCCTCATCCCCATCATGAAAAATATACATATTGCACTAGTGATGCAGTTCAGGTACTTTCCGGGATACAATATTTATATTTCTTTTTTTATTTTATGATATAAGTGCAAGTCTCGAATTGAAGTCTTACCTTAATTTATCATCCTTCTTGCTTTACTCTAATAAAAAAACCACGTTTTTGTGAAGTTAAAAAGTCTTGACTTCGAATTTCTCCTTATCATAAAGAAAAAAACCTTAATACACGTTTGGATGTCTATATGTGTGTGTGTCTGTGTGCGTGTGTGTGAATTAACGAATGTAAGTATCATTGTGTACTTTGCAGATCAAGAATGACGATGATGATGAAGAACAATGGCTGCAAGAGGCTTTGGCAAGTCTTATGTGTGTACCGTAGATTGCCGGATAATTGTGTCTAATTGGACAAACTGATGTAGGAATGTTGGGAACTATATGAGTAGCATATGTTTTTACTTGTAAAAGCACTTTCTACCAAGCTAGTGTTGGATTTGTTATAACATGACATCGCTTTCATGGTGGATTCTTTTCGGCTGTGAAACTGTAGTAATTAGTTGGATTTGAAAAGGAAGTCCATAGCACAGTACATTTACATCTTATAAAGAAAAGGCACAGTATTATGACCACGATAGTCTCCATGATATTCCATCAACAAGGACATGAAAGCTAAGGGGGGTGATGAGACACTCATGTAATTAATGTAGTAAATGAGGACATCAAAGGGGTTTTGATTATCTTAGTTTGTAACTGATCCAGTTCTATAATATGAATGGTTGGGTTAAATATATGGCTATAGAGCTGCTATCAAAGAAATCTGGAGCCATTATATATGGCAACAGGTGGTATCCCATCATCTTAAGAATCCATGAATGCCACAAATTTCTTAATTCCTTTTTCTCTCTAAGTTATGATTGCGTGCGTGCGTGTGTCTGGGGAGTACCTTAGCTAGCTACCTTCTGAAAAGTTTAGATATAATGTTTTGATTATTCTTTTGGTATGGAAGAGATACTGACAATACAGATAGATATAAATGCATTTAATTAAAAAATAAAAATAAAAATATATAAATAAATGTTTTTTTTAAAAAATTAAAGTGAATTTCTATATTTTCTAAACAAGAGTAATAGAGAGTACATGTCTCTAGAGACAATATTTAATATTTTTTATTCTTAAAATACCCTTATAAAAACATCTATATTTTAAATTATCCAACTAAGACATGTAAGGATAAAAATAATTATTATTATAGTTTTAAAATTAACTTGAGAGTTGATCTGATGTAAAGCCCGAGTCACAGGTCGGGTTGACCAGAGTCAACATAAGAATAAAAGTTATTATTATTATAGTTTTAAAATTCAATTTTAGATCGACATGGGGCAGGGCTTGAGTCATGAGTGAGGTTGATCATTGATTTAGGTCAATGTAAGGACAAAAACGATTATTATCACATTTTCAAAACCCGAATTAGGGATTGATCCGGGGTAAGGCTTGAGTAATGTGTTAGACGGGTTAACTCAGGTTGACCGAGGTCTTTATAAATTATAAATAATTATTATCATAGTTTTAAAAATTGATTCGAGAGTTAATATGGAGGAAGACCCAAGTCATAAATCAGGAGGTTCAACTTGGGTTAATCGAGGTCAATGCATGGATAAAAGTTGTTATTATCATAACTTTAAAAAATAACTCGGAGGTCGAGCGAGGTAAGGCCTAGGTTATAGGTCAACATGAATTGACCCGAGTCAATGTATGAATAAAAATAATTATTATTATAGTTTTAAAACCTGACTCGAGAGTTAATTTGAAATAAAATTCAGGTTACATGTTAGGAAGGTCAACCCAGCTGATCTAATTTTTTTTTAGATAATCAAAGCACAACCTTATTTTGACCAATTGTTTTTTTAAAAAATTCAATGATTTTTTGACTCATGTTTTTATTTTGAGTTGACTTAAGTTTTTTATCAAATCAGGTTAAATTAACCATCCATCTTTTTTTTCTTGAACTCAGACCAGATCAGACCTTGAGTCAATCCATCAAGTCAATCCTGATTTTATAACTAGAGTTATTTATAATATTATTAATTCCAGCACTTAATATAAACTAAAATAAAAAATTAAAACTAATTAGTTTTTTTTAATATATAAATTTGATAACTATATATATAAAATATTATATATATATATATATATATATCTTGTACACCATAATTAAATATAATTAAATAAAATATAAAAATAATCACTTTATTTTATACATCATTGAAGATAATTTTGTCTCCATTTGTTTTTTTATCTTGTCTCTCCTGTCTCTGCAATTTCTATCTCTACTATCCTAAAATAGCAACCAAATGCTATCTAAATATACCATGTTGATCAACTAAAGCAATTCATTTTCATCAATTCAATTCATTATTTAAATCACTGTATATCAATAACATATCACGCATAACAAAGTGTTAAATCAATAGCATTTTTTATTTTATTTTGTATCTCTATCATTATTTATGAAGGGAAAAAAATCCTGTTTAATGTTACACGAGGTCTACTTAATTATAATTGATATTACACTTGTAGCTTTTAAGAGACAGGAGGTTCATGCGGATTTCCCCCTTTTATTTCTTTTCTTAATTGTTTAGTAATGAGGTGGAGTGGTCGAATTCAAGAAAGCCAAAGGTTGATGTTTAAATTATCACCATCTAATATGATTACACTATACTTGGTTATTTATCCAAGAAATGGTGAAAATCGTGAATGAGGAAGGATTTATTTTCCTAGCAGATCAGTTTATATATATATATGTTTTGATAGTCTGATAAATAGAGGTTTTGATAGTCTGATAAATAGAAAAAAATGCATGTTTTGGGCGATATAGCTAGTTTATGCTCCAAACCTTCTAAGAGGAATAAAAACGTAAAGAATTATTAAGACTTAAAGAATTGGTGATTTTTTAAGGTTCTAAAAGTGAACTACAACAACTTTTATGAGACAAAGAAATAATATCCACAATCATTATAATGTCAAGCAAGAGCTTGGCACTCTTTAGTGCATAAAAGTGCTAAAATATTAGCATTATATCGTTCAAGTTAATTCTAGTAACAATTATTTGCTTGATTCACTTGTCAAGTTTTTAGGCATATGTACTTATTGGGTTGCCCTATGATCTATTGTACTGATCTTCTGATAATTTCCCTTAAGAAATCACAAACACAAAAATGGAGATATAGAGGGAAAAGAGCTGGGAATTCCATACATGTTAGCTAGACTAGAAATTAGTAAAAACTAAAGAAAAACCAAGAGATGGTAGTTAAACTCAGGGGCCGACCATGGTACATGTGTGGAAGAAAATGAGAATTTAATGAAAAATTGCTGAAATTGTGTGTTAGTTTAAAATAAATATTTGAAAAATATATTTTGAATCAAATGTTAGTATTCATTCTGTAAATTATGTTAAAGGTATGCTAAGAAAAATGATTTATATATTATGGACATAGTGAGAAGTGTTGAAATAATATGTAAAGGTGATAATTAGAGAGTGTGGCATGTAAAGAAAAAGGTGTGGAATGTAATTTTGAATACTAGCTAGATTTTTAAAAGTATTGAATTTAACTAAAGTATTGACTTTTGATAAATATTGAATTTTGAGGTTATTAGTGTGTTGGAGTGAAGGTAAAATATTGGATGGAATGTGATGTGATGAAGATTGAACGTGGAGCAATGATTTGGGATAAGAAAAGCTGGATGTGTGAGTTGTACATGGATTAAGTTTAATTTTTTTAATTTTTTAATTTTTTTTAATACCCATTTGAGTAGTGAATCAAAAACTCAGTTGAACTAGCTAGTTTAATTATTTTCTGATAATTAATTACTACCACCAAATTAATAATTTTACTCATGCTTATGGAATCCAAGGCACGCAAGTCAAATGATGTTGACGGGAAAGGAAGCTCTAATCCTTTGAAATTCTTCTTGGAGAAATGGTCAGTGTTTAGGCAGTTTCATCTTGCATTTCAAATACGAGTCAGCATGAACATAACGAAGCAATGGGAAAACATTGGCCTTTCGGCTTCTTTGTTTACATTATCCCCTCTAAGCCAAGGAGCTTGCAATGGGTGTCACAAGCAAGCATTCTTACAATCGTAAGAAAGCACTTACCTGAAAGTGATCGTATGGAGTCATCCTCAATTTGTCATTGTCATCACGGACCCATTCCCAATACATTCATGTACAATTTGATCATAAGCCTTTAATCATATATAGTGACATTAGGGTTTTGGGCAATCTTCACATGATGGTTTTTGACTTAGTCCTAGAAACAGTCACAACAATGTGGAAAAAACTTGTGGATGAATGGGTTTTGGAATCGAGAATTGTTGTGGCAGGCTTAAGAAAATAATTGAGGTTAAAAAGAAAATATAATATGAAATGAACTTCTGATTGTTTTTATATTTTAAAAAAATTATTTTTTTATTTTAAATTATTATTATTTTTATTTTTTAAAATCATTTTAATGTATTGATGTAAATAATAATTTTTTAAAAATAAAAATACTTTAATTTAATATATTTTATAATAAAAAATTATTTAAAAAACAACCCCATCACACTCTTAAATATATATATAAAAAAGTTATTAACGGGCTTATCTTCGGTTGAACCACATGCTGGAATGTGAATGTTTGTGGTTTTTGAAGAAACAAAGAGCTCTCTCTCTCTCTCTCTCTACACACACACACACACACACACATATATATATGTTTCGCTCGCTACATATTTTTTATGGCAATAAAGCTATCAGAAATTCCAACATACGGAGTCTAAAACTTGTGTTAAATCTTTATAAAGAGATGATATCTTTACAGAGAAAAAGAGGAAAAGGTTGTGAGATGTTAATTGTATTTTTCATGCCATTAATCCCTGTGTTTTTAATGGACATAAACCGGGAAGACCCTCAGGCCATGGATCCAGAGCACGGTGGGCCGGTCTCTTAAACTTAAAATATACAATCTATAAAATCACTTAAAATAAGAAAATCGCAGTTCATAGCATGTGTTTCTCTTGAATTAAATTCAGAATACACTCATCACTCTCCACTTGATGTTTTCTAAAGAGAGTATTTGTTGCAAACCAAGTTGAAGCCATGTTGATTATATATTCGAACAGGATTACAAATACATATGAAAAATCTCAACTCAGAATCTTTAACCAAGCCATGTTTTCTGGTTTATACGACGAGCACTTAATTTTCTTTCCAACTATATAGGAATCTAGTGGTGTTACATTAGGATCTTGAACTCAAGTAAACATGTGGATTAGTTTCTTATATGGGCTCTGATGTTATACATCCCACTTAAAATATGGACATGCCTACTTATTTAGTAACAAGAGTCAAGTCCTTGTCAATTCAAAACGGCATTGCCTCCATTAACAGAAAATTTACCGGGCATGAAAAAATTAATGCAGCTCTAGAGAGAGGTTACGGTGGATTATAATAATAATCTGATGATTTTGCCTTTCAATAAATTGGCAATGAAAATTAAGTTCAGGGTTAAAATAATTTTTTTATATGATTCATTTGTTATTTTTACTTTAATAAAAAACATAAAAATCTTTCTATTTTTTTTAAACAACAAAATATTTTTTTCTCGAATGCAAAAATCAAATAATTAGTTTCTAGAGTTTTTTTTTAAAAAAATTTCATATTTTTAGCATAATAAATTTGCTAAATTACCCTTTGTATCAAAATCAATTTAAGCTTTGTTTGGAGGTGTTTTTATATTGTCATGTAATTCTTTTTGGTTAGAATCAGGAGGGGTTGAGGGGCAAACTGATTTTTTAGATTAACTAAAAAATATTTAAAATAAAAAGATGTCTGGCACCTTAAAAGCATGTGTCAGTGCATGAGAAGACATTGCGACCCGTACGATGTCCTGTGGTGGTGGAGTATTTTCTCTCGCAGTGTCATTAGACCCCCTGCAACATCCTTTTCCCTCACACGCAATGTGTGTTGGTTGTTTCTTAATGGACTGCCATCAACATCGTTTTTTTTTTTTTTTCTCTTTTCTCCCTTGAAATTCACACAATGCATTTAAAATTTTGGGGTTGTCTCCTTTAAAATTTTAGGGTAGTCTCCT
>NW_011499858.1:1721445-1723202 GCF_000495115.2 Populus euphratica
ATTCTTTTGGTTCTTCTTAAATTCTTTAATGAAATTGATTTTTATTTTCAATTTTTCCTTTCAATTCAAAACTATCTATCCTCTCATTTGTTTTTATTTTTTCTTCAAACTTAATCCTTGTTCTTTTAAATGCTTTTTTTTTTTTAATTTTGAGTCCTTTTGTTTCATTGATTTTTTTTTAAATTTTTATTATTTGATATTTGATTTATTAACAATTAAATTTTATGGTTTTTCTATGTTGATGCTTCCAATCAAATAGCTTAGGTCAAGGGTTTTATTAGCTAACACAGGTTCACATATTTTTTAGTTATTTTCTTTCTCGATCTCATTACTCAGCATTGATTTTTTTCAAAGATAGGCTTCATAATTTTTTTTTTAAATTCATTTGTTATTTTTACTTTAATAAAAGACATAAAAATCTTTTTATTTTTTTTAAACAACAAAATACTTTTTTCTTGAATGCAAAAATCAAATAATTAGTTTCTAATTTTTTTTTTAAAATTTCATATTTTTAGCATATGCAATGCGTGTTGGTTGTTTCTTAATGGAATGCCATCAACATCGTTTTTTTTTTTTCTCTTTTCTCCCTTGAAATTCACACAATGCATTTAAAATTTTGGGGTAGTATCCTTTAAAATTTTAGGGTAGTCTCCTTAGCCACATATATTTGAATATCATTTTTTAATTTTTTTAATTTTTAATTTTTATCATCAGTATTTTTATAATTTTTTTTTCAATTTCGTACTTTAATCTAATTTTTTTTTTCAAATTTGATCTTGATTTTTTTTCTTAATTTGTTTCTTTTTTCTTTTGTAAACTTTCAATTGTTTTGAATTTCATTCTTTTATTAATTTTTTTATTTAGTCTTTATTCTTTTGGTTCTTCTTAAATTCTTTAATGAAATTGATTTTTATTTTCAATTTTTCCTTTCAATTCAAAACTATCTATCCTCTCATTTGTTTTTATTTTTTCTTCAAACTTGATCCTTGTTTTTTTAAATGCTTTTTTTTTTAATTTTGAGTCCTTTCGTTTCATTGATTTTTTTAAAATTTTATTATTTGATATTTGATTTATTAAAAATTAAATTTTATAGTTTTTCTATGTTGATGCTTCCGATCAAATAGCTTAGGTCAAGAGTTTTATTAGCTAACACAGGTTTACATATTTTTTAGTTATTTTCTTTCTCGTTCTCATTACTCAGCATTAATTTTTTTCAAACACAGGCTTTATGATTTTTTTTTTATTTTTTATAAGATTATTTCAATCTCATGATCTGTCATGTGAGTTTGATAAGTTAATCTGAGTGGACTTGTGTCTTTTTCTAGTTTTCAATTTTTATATTTTCTTTTGGATCTTTTGTTTGATTTTTTTTTCATTCATCAATATTTAATTTGTTAAGAATTGGTCTTTGTGGTTTTTTAATATTTGATGCTTCCAACCAAATAGTCTAGGTTATGAGTTTTATAAGCTAACAAGAATTGATATCAAATTTTTTTGTGGACTTATTTTTTCTCCCATCTCATAATTTGATATTGGATTTTTTTTTTAAAAAATAGGTTTTGTGATTTTTCCCCCTTTCCATTGAATCATCGGGTTATCCTGATCTCATAATCTGATCCGTGAATTTAGGGGGTTGACTTGGACGGGCTTAAATTTTTTTATGTTATAGCTGTTATTTTTATTTTATCTTTTTGTATGATTGCTATTATTTTTTCAATTTTATCATTGAATATTTAATTAGTGAAAAATTAGGCTTT
>NW_011499858.1:1723730-1751053 GCF_000495115.2 Populus euphratica
TGCTTGTGCTATTAAAGAGGCACGTGAGACGTCTCTTGGCAGCTAGATCGGGCCATATACCGTCTAGATAGATGCGCAGAAGTGTTCTTTTTCACATTATAAAAAAAAGCTAAATGATATGAGGTTTTCACTGTAACTTTAGACATAGATTACTGTGGATTGTGACGGTAAAATTTACATGGGTATGGTGTGTAGTTAAGAGGACCATTAGGGCATTTTAGTATTTTCACGTTGTCTTTTTATTTTTATTTGAAAAGCTGCTAGCATATGTTCCACACGTCCTAACAAGTGGGAGGCTCCCGCGTCATGAAAGAGGTGCATGAGACTCCTCCTGACGATCAAATCTAGCCATACGCCGTCTAGATAGATGCGCAGATATGTCCTCTTTCATATGATGCGGCGTGTGTATATAGATTATGGTTGAATTGTCATCGATGATATTGTTTGTGTTTTTTTCTTTCTTTTCTCTCATTTGACAACTAAAATGCATAATTGTTATATATTTGTTTGTTGTTTGCTTGGGTCTGACAAATGGTGTCGAACCTATGCACCTTAACAGATCCAAGTTTGTTGGGTCTGTAGACCATGTTTGGTGTCAAACCAAGGCGCGGGCTTACAACCATCTTTGGTGCCAAACTCGGGCTTTGGTCTGCCAAGCTTGCCAAATCCAAGGCTTTAGAGTTTAACATGGTCAGTAGACCTAAGGTTCTAGGGTTTAGCATAATTGCTTGACCCAAAACATGGGTCTCTCTCATGGTTGCCAGATCCAAACGCGGGTCCGGCATGACTCAAAATTCAAGACTCTTGGTTCTGATACGACTCTAAACTCTAAGTTTTGAGGTCTGACATGATTGTCAGACTTAAATTATTTGTGTTTAATATTATTATTAAATTTAAATTATTTGAATATGATTTTCTGACTTAAGAGGTTTAAATTATTTTTTATAATTTTAATGTTTTTTTGATATTTTAAAAAGAAATAATATTGACCCTTTGAAGCATGAATGAATATACTATTATATGTATATTATACGTGGAAATTTGGAACTCAGTGTCTTTTCAAGGGGAGGGAGGGTCAGGATTCATAGTAGAGTGGGTCCAGCCATGTATAGTACCGTTTATGACAACGACAAATTTCAGCTGTTGAGTCCGAAACCAGATCAATCATTGGATAATTCCGCTCGCATTGTCGGTGATAAGAGGCTTTTCTTCCCACATTTATGTCCCACACTCTGAGAGATTAGAAATAAGAAGCCATAAATGCCACAGTTTTGTGCTTAGGTCCCATGGGATCACAAAGGAACAATGTATTGGTTGACCTTCAATGACAAGCTTTCAAATTCAGAATATGAGGACAGCATTCTCTAGGCAGTGTGGCCACTCGTTTCTTAGATGACTGCTTATAATTTTTTTTTGATCTTTTATTTTTATTTTTGTTAATATAAATGTTTTAATGTACTTTAATATTTTTAATGATTATTATAGTAATAATTATATGGCTTGAATCTAACAACATAGAAAAACAAACCCCTTATCTTAAACTCTCACTGAGCCACTTATTAGATTTTTTTTTTAATTTTTCTTTGTATTGGTAGATTCAATTAATTGCATCTGGCTTTAGCTCACAAGAATGCTATAATATGTAAAATCTCTCCCTTGCTTCATCTTTTGAGGCAGCTGGCTGGATCCACTAAAGCCCTTTTTAATTGACATTCGCATCAAACTAACTACATGTCTATATAAGAAAGAGTGTAGATTTACGTGCGTGTTTCCATATATATATATATCATTCCCACACTCCAGGCCACTGCGTGGGATAAAAAATTTCTTACTCGTAAAAAAATAATGTTCAGATTATTAAATCCAACTTAATAAATTAAACATAAAACTTTTTAATTATATTTTTTATATAGCTTAAACTTTTAAGTTAAGTTATATAGAAGTTATCTTGATGTAATTTAATTGATTTGGTAGGTTAAAAAAATTTAAATTATTGGTTAAAACATAATTTAATTTTAAAACTATTTTTAAAATGATATATTTTTTTTAAAAAAATATTGAAATGATAAAAATGGATTCACTTGGATTAATTTAGGTTGACCTGCCAAACCTATAACCAAATTATGAAGTCTATTAAATTTAATAATTTTTTTTAAAACTATTTTTATATAATTATATTATAAAAAAATGTTTGCAAAACTGAGGACCAACTCAATACCAATTTTTTTTTTTTGAGATCATGATAACTTATAAAAAATAAATTAAAATAAATCATGAAGTTTAATTTTTAATAGTATTATGTTTTTTCTAAAATGGATTTTTTATTTAATAACATGATAAAAAATAGATACTATCAAGGAAAAATTATATCCTAGCCCTTCCTCTATGATAAAAAGACAAGATTCATAAGTTATAAATATTTCATTGATCTTTTAAGCTCCAAGTGTACAATCTCAATTTTCTAATGTATATATATTTAAGGGCATCTCTTTATAAAATATTATTATGTTTTTTTTCTAAAAAGATATTTACTTAAGTATAAAATTCCTAATTATACTAATTTTGTTTTTACAAATAATAACCACCAACCATTTTGGTATGCTAAACACTAGTTACCAATCACCTTGGCTAGAAAAAATGGATCAGCTTGCTTTAATAAAAAAATTAACCAATCATCCAACACCTAATCCTTGCTCCTAAATTATTTTAATTTTTTTGAAACCTCGTAAAAAAATTAAATTTAACTATTAGACCTAAAATCTTTAGCTTCTAATCCTAGGCTTTGATAATAAATGTACAAGTTTTTTTAATTTTTTTTGGCTTTCCATTCCATTTGGATAGAGAATGTGGTAAGTATAAATAAATGCACAATGTTAAGAGCAGTAACAGTTTTACAAACAATTTTTTAAAGTTGAGACAGGAGCGTAGGGTGTTAAATTGTGAAAGAATAAGGCTCTAGGTGCTGGTTGCACTGTATATCTATGCCTTTGTCGTCAAATAGATTCCAAGATCTGATCACATACCGATGCCGCAATTATGGCTATGATGAATAACGGAGTCAACAATAAGAGCACTACAAGGTAAATGAAGCAAATGTATTACAATATGATTGATGAATGAGCGAAGATGCTAATGTGAAAAGGAGGTCAAACAAGATGCCATGAGAGCATATTTTCTACCGTTGTCATGAATGTCTGTCTATTCATTATTCCCCACCATCGTCGTGGCTGTAGGTCTACAAACATTCATTCATGGAAATGTGGCTCAATTGGTGGGGTTTTCCCCTCCCCCTGTCATTTTCTTATGATGGATGTCAATCTGGATTGATAACAAGTTGTAAGCTGATGATCAAGTCATTAAGAATAACGAGTTAGAGAAAATTTTGTTGTGATCTATCTCTTAATTTGACAAAATGAGAGAACATCACACAATATTAGCACATAAACGAAAAAGAAAAAAAAAACTATAAGAAAAAAACATCATATTACATATTTGAGTGATAGAGTAATAAAACATGATTGTGGTTATTTTTTAAAGTGTTTTTTATATTGAAATATATTAAAATATATTTTTTTAAAATTATTTTTGAGATCAATACATTAAAACAATCTAAGATATATAAAAGAATAATTTTTAATAAAAAAATTTAAATTTTTTAAAAATATAGGTTCACTTATGTTTCTAAATAAACTCTAAAACTTTGAAGTTAGCATTAAGGGTAATCTAAAAACTTCATTTTAAAATAGTTTTAAGATAAGAGTTTTAAGACAAGAGGATACTTAGTTCAAGTCATTCATTTTTGGATGACTTGTAAATTTTTAATTTTTACATCACTACTTGTGTTATCTCTTTGTTCTAAAAAAAGATCCTAGTCTATCCAAAAATTAGTATAGCTTTATTTTTTTAGTGTATGTTTGATATTGTGACAAAATATTTTTTATAAATAATTTTTAATTGAAAATATTTTAAAATAAATTTTTAATTTTTGATATCAACATATTAAAATTATTAAAAAACATCAAGAAAACATTAATTTAATATTTTTTTAACCAAATTTATTTTTAAAATGCATTTAAATACAATTTAAAATAAAAATAAATAAATAATGGTTTAGCATGAATGATCATTTATGTTGATCCAAAAGAAACTCATGCCACAATGTTCTTGAAAAGTTTGAAGTACGGTGGAGGTAGATAGATTGGGCGATGTTTTTGTTCTTTTCTAATTTCATGGGCTGAAGTATGGGCGGTCATTATTTGAGTTTTAGTTTCTACTAGTTTTTTGCTTTGCGTTTTATTGTGAGATTGAATTATTATATTTTAAATATAAAAAGAATATTAAAAATATAAAGTTTTTTTCTTTTAAATGTCATTAAACGCTATCAAGTGAGTTAATCTCAAAATCTTCCTATCCGACTTTTTATTTAATTCAAATTTTTAATTAAAATTATATAAAAATTGACTTGATTTAAATATATTATTGTTATGGATTCAAAGATATCCTGAATTACCAGTATTATATAAAAATTAACTTGTTGTCATGGATTCAAAGATATCCTGAATTACCAGTAAATATATGGATTAGCTTTTTAAAAAAACTTTAAGATGTTTTTTTTAAACTAAGACAATAATAAATTAGATCGACCCAAGTTCCCTATGACCCAAGTAATGAACTCTAATGAATTTAATAATTTTTTATTTAATTATATGATAAAAATAAATACTTATATAATTAAGCACCAACCTTAAAATAAAAATTTATTTGAAATCTAGATAACCCTATAGAAAGTAAATAAAAATAAATTATGCAATCTATTTCTTAACCAATCAAATATTAAAGGACACAATCTAATAAAAATAAATTAAAAATAATTAAAGAATCAAAACACAAAAGGAGCATGTTGGATCAACGGGTAAACCCGTCAAACCTGTGAATCAGGTGATCCGAGCTAGAATGCCAAATCCGTGAACTAAGTCATGGACTCAATTAGAATCATAATTTTTTTAAATATCTTTTATTTAACTATATGATAACAAAAATAAATGATTGCAAAATTAAACACTACCAACCCAAAACCAAGATGTTTTTTTATATTGAAATAATCTCATAAAAAATATAATGAAATTAATTATAAAACTAAATTTTCAATTAACCCAATATCTATGGATGGAATTGAATAGAAATTAATTAAAAAAAAGAGTTAATCTTGCTAGACTCGCGAACTAGTTAAACCTGTGAACAAGTTATCGATTTTATAAATTTTAATAACATGATTTTTTTTCTAAAACTAGTTTTTTAAAAGCATATGAGAAAAAAATACAAATCACTATCACAATCTTTATATTTACCAACATAATTTTTTATCATTTTTTTCACTACCATTCCATTGGTTAAAAATCATCAACATAAAGTTTTTGTCGGTGAATCTTTCATCGGTATTTTTTTATCCGTTAGTAAGTTTATTGGTAATAACAAAATATTATTACCGATGGATTTACTAATGGAAAAAGTGAGCAAAAAAAAATTTCATTCCATTGATAATTCCCTCGGAAACAAACTGTATGTAATTTCATCAGTAATTATTTAAAAACATTTTAAAAAATATATTTTACTAAACTATAAAATAATTAAATTAACATTAATCAACACTCTATAATACTCAAAATGCTTGGAAAAAAGAAGAATAAAATCAACTCAAAAAATTTGCAACAAATAAATATCACAAAAAAATAAATTCAACTAAAAAAATTCATGTGAAAGTTTTTTAAAAATCCTATAAATAAATCAACTAAAAATTGATCTCATATGAAAAAAAATCTTACAACAACATTCATACAATTATTAAGAACAAAAACAATTAAAAATAAAATAAAAATAAATATAATGAAAAAACACGAAAAAAGAATAATTTTTTTACCCTAATGTAGTTGCAAATGAAGTTAAGAAGAGAAGAAAAAAAAAACATCAAGTATACTAATTAAAAAATGAGAAGAAAGTTAAGAAGAGAAGAAAAAAGAAAATCATCAAGTATACTAATTAAAAAATGAGAAGAAAAAAGAAAAAAAGAAGAAGAACATAATTGAACATAAAGGAGAAGAGAAGGAGTTGAGAAAAGAAGAGAAGACAAAAAAGAAAAAGAAAAAGAAAGGAGATGGTCTGTTGTGAAATTGGGGATTGTAGGATTTTTATTGGGGCATTTTATTGATGGATAATTAAATATTAATATTTTTAATCATTCCATCAGTGATTCTGTCTATAATATTTAATTTAAAATTTGAATTGAATCAAAAAATTTCAAAAACCGTCAAATATCACCGACAACTTTTCAATCAATCGGTGATCCCATCTATAATATTTAATTTAAAATTTTAATTTAATTTAAATTTTTCAAAAAATTACCAAATAACACCAACGACTTTTTAATCAGTTGGTGCTTTTGTTTGTAAAGAACAATAATTAATAGTGCAATTGAGAAGTGAATAGTTCTAGAGTTCTCTGTAAAATATCGACAAAATATTCTATTGGTGATTCCATTTGTAATCAATATTATGAATAGTATTGACAGTTTACCAATGATTTTACTGAGGGAATTACCAATGGAATTACTTATGATATTTATTTCATCAGTAATTTTATTGGTAAAAATGACATGTCATTATTTTTTTGCTTTGTTTTAATTAATTTTTTTTCACTATAATTCCTTGGTAAATACAGAGGGAATATTTCTGTCGGTAAAATCCATCTGCAATTTACGAACAAAAATATTTTCTCGATATTTCTATTTGTATTTATTGATTTTCTGGTAGTGCATGAACAAATTCAAGTTCAATTAGAAAAGAAAAGAAAAAAAAAGACACCATACCAAACCCATAAACAGGGACAACTTGAGTTACACTAGCGAACCTGTAAATCATATTAATCTTATAAAAAGAAAAAATAAAAAGAAATAGATTAAGAAACTTAATTATCAACCATCTCAATATTAACAAATAAAATAGAAATTGTTTTTTGAAAAAACATAGATAACAAAAAAAAAACAAAAAAGAAGAAGCAAAACATTGTAGATTATTATTATAATTCACAGTGCAATAGGTATGGGTGACCAATGGTTTTCCCACACCCTTTGGTTTTATTTAATTTGTTAATTATATGAGAAAAAAACACACAATAATAAAGTCAAGTTCAATTTAAAAAAAACAAACTTCACCAAACCTGTAATTAAAACAATATTGGTTACCCTAGCAAATATATGAACCACGTTAACTTTATATATATAAAAAAAAAATTATAAATTTCAATTCTCTTTAATTCTCTATTATATTAATATAACTATGAAATCGATAGAAATAAATTTTTTAAATATAATTACAAAATTATATATAAAAAATAAAAAATAAAAAATCACTATAAAATAGGTATGAGTAAATAATGATTTTTCCATACCTTTAATTTTTGTTAATTAATTTGGGCTTAGATGCCTTATATTATATACGTGTGTATCTCTTGGATTTTTCATTAGACTGTGATTGAATCATTGACTTCTAGTTCCAAGACTTGCCATATCTTTTTTTTTTTTTTTTCTTTTATCGTTGAAGAAAAGAAAGCGAAGGCTATATCCTTTCAAAAAGGATACCAGCCAAATCCGGAGGAGAAGATTAAGGGTATGTGCATTAATAAAAAACTATTTTCGTTTTTTTATATTTCATTTTTTTAGCTTTTCAGTAAAAAAAATTAGAAAACTTGAGTATAAAAACAATTCACTAAGAAAATAAAAAAATATCAAGATTATAATTAATTTTTATAAAATATCAAAATCTAATAGTCATCTTACCATTTTTTATATGTAACAATTCAATTATAAAACATTAGTTTTATTTCATTCAAATTAAAATTACATGAAGAAGTTATACTTGTTAATTACAAATTATTTCATATAATAATTATAATAAAAAATAAATTTGTGACTCTAACTAAATATGATTTTATATAAAATAAAAATATTATAATATTTATCATTTTATTTTTTTCCCACTCAAAAAATAATGAAAACTTGTGAAGAAAAATAGTGAAGAGTCTTTAAAATATGTTTGCCAATTTTAACACAAATTTGAAGAATTAGAGAACTGTTTTTGAATAAAGATTTCTAATGTTTATCTTTTATCTCAAATATTTTAAACAATTAAAGTATATATTTTTTTTGAAAATTAGAGTTTCATCAATCTTTGATAATCTATCACCATATTTGGTTGCACTTTCGCAATGTATGAATTGAGAACATCAATTCACCCTTAAATAGGGGTTCATATGGTTTCAAGATATTAAAAGCCTTTTTAATTGTTCCTCCATCTCCTAAAATCCCACCAATGGAAGGGCACGATATGACAGTACGGAAATGAAGCATCAAAATTTGAGAGTTGATCCAGTTCTACACTGCCAAAGGCCCAAAGGTATATATTTAAGAATGTAAACTCTCTTTTTCTTTTTTCTGGTTGCTAATTATTAGCCAAGAACAGTCTGCAGATCACACACGGCCCAAGTGTAGCAGCAGGAGGTCCAGCTAAGGCTTGTAACAGGTTCAAGTCTGCAGGTTTAAGAGAGCAAGAAGAGCAGCTACAGCAGGAGTCTTCGGTATAGCAGGAGACATGGCAGCAATATATTTCTTCTCAGGATTAGTTAGCCTTGCTTTCTTCAGTATCAGCTGTTGTTATTTTAATATATGTAAAACTCAACCCTATCTCTCTCTCTCTCTCACACACACACACGCAACTGAATACAGCTCTCTAGGAGAGCGTGGGTTTTTCCAACTGACCATACAATTCAATTCTTACCAAAATTCTCATCTGATGACTCAAAAATTAAAAATGAGTGCTGGGAAGAATAATGACGGGCAATTCCCATGTTTAATTATTGATTTCTCAACTATTTTGAATCAAATAGTGATGTATCAGCATAACAAATTTTATGCATGCTAATTTTTGCTTCAAACCCACGAGTTAAAAAACAAATTTTATGCATGTTAATTTTTGCTTCAAACCCACGAGTTAAAAAAAAAGGGTGATAACACAGTATATGTAGATAAACATAATGTTAAGTCTAAATAACATGACTATGGCTTGTTTCTAGGTGAAACATCATTAGATTTAACTCTAAATCTATGTTAAGTTCATATATGTATAAATCTAGCGAGTTATCATATTCAATATTTCTAGATTTAGTCACATCTAAAACCAAATATATATAGATTTGATAAGCTGTCAGATTCAACATTCCTGAATTTAATCAGATACTAAGCCTAAATACAGATAGGTAAAGTGAGTTATTAAGCTTAACATTTAATCACGTACCAAGTCCAAGTGCATATGAGTTTAGTGAGTTGTCAAACTCATTATCTTTGGGCTTGACATCATTCCATGTGCAAGTGAAAATAAAATTCATAATCACTATAAGTTTCATGTTGGGTCATGAGGTCTTGTTTATTTATTTTTTTAAACTTTTAACATGATAGGTTAAAAGTCAATAATAATTATCTCTCTATACCCTGTAAGCATATAAAATTTTTCTGAGGGCTTATCATATTTTTATTGCCATTAATATTATGTAAACAATATCTTTCTTTCATTAATACTATAATAAGAAAATAATACTCAAACCTCTCTATTCAAGTAATAGAATAAGGTTTAGAGACTATATATACCTCTTAAACTATTTGAATAAAGAATTCATAATTTCTCTCTTTTATTTAAGTATTCATACTTTAATTCTTTAGAATATTTATAATACAAAAATATGAATAAATATCATTGTTATTAGAATTTAAAGCTTATTTTTTTATTTATTGCAATTCCTTACTAAAAAGTAATTGACTTAACAATCTCAAGGTCCGTAAACCTCAAAAAAAGGTTTGTTTTACAGGTATTGAGCTTTTTACCATTAACTAAATATCTCTTGAACATTAAAAAAAAAAAATTAATCTGAACATATAAATAATTATTATTTAAACATCAAATAATCTTGTTTTTCAGTATAATGGATTTTAAAACATCATCAAATAATAAGTAAAACATTTTGCAGGACGCAACTCTGAAAGAAATTACAAAATAGATTCTTCTTGATGTTGTTATATAACTTAAAACTTAAATCTCTGATATGACTCAAAATAATTCTACTCCAAGTTAAAGCGGATCATCTCACACGACAAAGAAACAAACTAGTTCTAAAAACTCCTACTTTGAATCTTCGTTTTTCACCATTCTCTATGATAACTTTGTTTTTTTGACTGGCAATGTGTGTTTGTGTCTGTTCAATTTGCAAGGTTGTTGAATATATATACGAACATGTACTCTTGCATCAAGAGTGATACAAAACTAGATGAACAATAAAACTACAAGAGCACTAACTACTGGTTGCATTTTCAACCAAGTAATTTACTTGTATGATATCAAAACAAAAGCAGAAGAGATATGGAAATCAAAAGCCTTCCTGGTTTCTTTTTTATATTGTCAAGGTAGTTTTCTTGTTATTAGCTAGGGGGTGAGTGTTGGTTAGCCAACACAAAAATAAACAACTTCACCTTTTCTTTTTGGCATGAACATTGAAAGGAAATATTGGAAGGTAATTATAACTTACTCCTTTTTGTTAATTCCGTGTTATTCTTCCATTTATTATTATTATTATTATTTAAGGAGAATACAAGTAGGCACGCTTTAAGAAATAAGGTATTTTTGAAATAAAAACTAAGGCTGACCGTGACCAATGCTGATTAGAAGACTATTATTTAATTTATACATTACAGAGACTACTTAATCGGTTTTGTAAATTATAGGGATTAAATTACAATTAATTTAATCTTGTAGCAACTAGTCTTTTGTAAACTCAAATTCCAATCACAATGGATTTATGGCATTGTCCCACTTGTAACATTCCCAAACACCATCAATTCTTCAATAATCTCCTAGTTAGTAGAGAGTTAAAAGAACATAAATAAGTCCTGCAAAAAGATTGAACTACACTAGTACTAACATATAACATATATGGTGATTCATGATTATATGTCTGGAAATATTTACAATATGGATAATGAACATTATCACCAACGTCCGTTGGTCAGGTGGAGATGTGCTCTGAAGATGTAAGAAAAAAGAGAGAGACTACGATAAAGGCAGACAATAAAGCAAGCAAGCTCATGCTAGTCAATAATTAGGTAGGAATAAAGATAAGGCAGGCATGCTAGATAAAAGCTAGCATGACCACAAAGACTCCCCCATATTGTCCTGATTAACCGCCATGTCCATGGCTCCTGTATTAGAGGAAGAAGTGAACTCCCGCATTCTCATATGCACTACCTCAGCTTGTGCAACTGCTAATTGGGTTTGTAAAGAATTAATTTGTTGCTGCAAAGATGATATGGCTCCAACACAACCATAAACTGGGTCACGAACCCTTGCATTTGCTTCATAAACCATGGAACTTACTGCATCTCTTCGTTGGTGCTCAGGTAATTCCTGCAAATTTTTGCACACTATAAGCCTAATCCATTAATTTGGGCACCATATACTAAGCAACCTAAATTTATATTCACCATTAAAGAAATAGAAAAGTTCAAAAAATGAACCAAAAAGAAAACATGAAGATGGCTTACAAGTAGATGTTTTGGTGGTTTAATTTAGATTTATTTGATATCGATGCATATAAATTTTCTTGTATCAAATAAAACCAATTCCCCTTCAAAATTAATTACAATGCTAGGAATTAATTAAGAAAGAGGACAGGACTTCTAATTAACACTGTGTTGCCTATAATTCAAGTGACTTCTTATGAAATAAAAAAAAAGAAAAAGCTGCGGTAAATGGGGCAAAGAATATGCCTTGATTTTCAACATCTACTCCATGCTATAGTAGTAGTAGTTTGTAATGACAATGACCTAATCTAAAAGTAAAACAAATTCTATTAATTGGTCAAAAAAGCACCTAAGAGTATATGCAAAACTTCTTTTCTTATAGGGAAAATAGACTTTTGATAAAACCTATTATATAAATTATTCATGATATCTGTATAATTCGGTTTGTGCAATGAACCTTGGCATAATAGGTCATCAAATAAATGGAGTAAACATCAAGAAAAAGGCTTGAAACATATTTTAACCTAATTATGGGTATTATTTTTCTTCGAAGCATTCAATGCAATGATCTTTCGTGCTAGCGTGCTGGGCCGGGGCGTATGATATGTTTGACATTATTCCATGCGTGAATCTTTCCAAATCACTGTCAATACTTTTTTTGTATTTGTTAGTGTGATTTAATTTATTTTTAAAAATTTTTTTCAAATTTTTTTCGTTTAAAATAAATATTAAGTTGATATATTTTAGATATTTTATGTTAAAAAATAAAAATAATATATTTTTAATTGAAAAACATATTTAAAAAACATCAACACCGTTACAAACCCACACTCTATATTTAACGTAAAGAAGTTCTTGAAATAATATTATTGTAGTTTCTTGGATTATACTGCCTTTTATTTTCATGTGTGACAGCTGATAAAATTCTGATCCATTTACTACTCAAATTTGGTAAAAAAGAAGAAGATTAAATTATACTAACTTAGTTCTTATTGGTTGCTTAAGTTTCCAAAATTGCACGTTAATCACTTGATTGTGAATTAGATTTGACCCTCCACTTATTAACAGATCAATCAATTTTTTTGCAGTTAAATCTGAAGTGAGAGCTCAACGTCTTAATAATACATGACTAAGATATAAGAATTTTATCAATTTTTTTAACTAGAGATTCTAACTTGATAGTTTCTTAAAAGTAGAAGGACTAAGTTATAGTTTACTGTAAATAATATACATGCATTCATGCCATGGTGATGTCATGATTACAATACATATTTAATTACTAAAAAAGGGTCACATTCATTTGCTTAGATGGAACAACCTCTCTTCTGGACTGACTTGCCATCTCTCTATCAATGCAACTTTTTTTTACTTCCTTAAAGCACAAAGCATGGATAGATGAAACAACATGTTCTTTTTCACATTCCGAAAAACAAAAGCTTATCCTGACTTCTCCGAAAAGTTAAGGTTAAGCACTTCACTTTAATAAAATCAGGCATAACTACACCCGCTTTATTCTCTATTTAATCAACAAATAAAGCTAAATTGTGATCCTCAATTTATTCTCTTATTTCATGTACTAATTAAGGAATCAAATGGGAAAACAGTTCCCAACGTTGGAATAGAACGTGAAAGTCAGTTCCTCCTTATTGTGGGGTCCATTCAACCGATCAACTACCACTACAACCGAACTAAAGGTCAAAAACATCAGGTGAAGATGACATTCCCACTTTTTGAATGCTTTTTCCTAAATCAATACACTTATGTACATGTTTGTCTCTGAAATTATCCTTTACTATGGTGAACAAAATAATTATATATTGTAAACCTCTAATGTTTACAATATAATTTTATATACAGAAAACGTTTAGCCAAAAAAAAAGAAAAAGAAAAAAGGAGAAAGCATGGCAAACCTCTAAACATGAGGACAAAGTCGTCCATGGCAAAAAAAAAAAAATCATTTTCTCTTTGGAATAATTTGGTCATTTTACATGAGGAGTGCTTATTATAAATAAGTTTTCTTTATTGATTGCTTGCCTACTCATAATTTTTTTTTTATATATAGTACTGTTGAATATTTTCTCTGTATATTAAACTCTTCCAATCAATAATCGATCAGGGACACATCCTGATTTTGAAAAACGGGGACAAGATTTTATAGTTGGGGCCTTCATAAAAATTTAATAAGCTTATGGAGTATTTTGAAAATTTCAGACTTTGAGAAGACAAAATTCTGATTTTTTTATAACACTAGAAACGCCATACTCTAAACATGGTTTTTATATATTTTTTTTCTCCCTAATTTTCACTAGATTCTGGTAACTCCATCCCCGTCGCATGCTTGACCATCCAATGTACCGAAGAACAATTTTCTTTTCCAAAATCATGGTGCTCCTACCCGTTGCAAAAGAATTTAGAAGGGAAAAGGAAGAAGAAAACTTTCTAAAACAGTTTGAATAGTATATAAATAGATGAATACGCATACAGAGAGAAATCAGGTGCAAGGATTTGAACCTGTAACATTTTGTTGACATTGCTAGCCCCAAAGACCTTGTGCACACTGGCAAACTTCTGCGGCTCATCAGCTGGAAAATAAGGAGCAAACACACAGTCTTGAGCACATCTTCTTCTTAGAAGCTTGCATGCTGCGCATGGCGCAAGTGCACCATGTTTTCGACCACTCTCCTTCATTCTTTTCAAGGGGTACAAACAAAAGTTGACAGTCTAATATGATTCTGACAGCTTAAGTTTTATATATTATCGAAAAAATAAAAATCTTGGCTAAAAGATAAACAAAATCAAAATAAGAGCGTAAGTTGGGAAATTAGGAATACTTCAAAACAGAAAAGTAGAAGCAGAAGTTGGGAGGGGAAAAAAAAAAACTACGGGAAACAAATAATTTACAAGAAAGAAACGAAGGATAGAGGGAAGAGGGAGGCTTGAGGTAGAGCTGGTAGGTGTTATATAGAGATGAAAATGCACAAGTAAATCTTAGAGGGGTCCCACCAAAGGAGTCACTAGATTTTGTTGGACAAAACATCCTTATTAATGAGATCCTTAGGTCCACTTCAAGACGATATCTTGTCCTACTTTTTCTTTCATCTATGTCCATGTCTTTACTAAACTTTATCAAGTTAAAATAATTTTCTTGTATACGGAAATTTTTTTAGGGCAATCCTTGTCATCCTTAATTTTTGAGTTTGAAATTGGAGTCTGTTAAGATATGATATGGGCGTAAGAGAAATCAATTAGCTCGGAGAAGATGAAAAATAAGGTATTTATATATAAGAATAGACGATCATATAACTAAATCTCTTATGCTTTTAATTAGTTTGATGTTATATCCTATAATATTAAGGAAAAGGAAAGAAGAAGATAAAGGAGAACTCGACAGAAAATATTCCACCATTTTGTTACGAGTTTTTGTATTAGATTATATGTGTTTCTAATAGATTGTAAATGTATATACATGTACTAACCCTAGTAAAAACAAGAAGAATATAAATCAAGAAAAGAAGATCTCAAACCTAGAACAAGAAAAATACAAAATATAAAAAAATATATCATCTTGTATAGTTAAAAAGTTTTCTACCTCCTAATTAGTATTGTGCTATAAATGCCATCACATGTAAGACAAAACAAGTGTAGGTCAATAATTTAGTAAGAACATTTGATTATCAATGGTAATAAACTGAACATGTGGTTTTATTATCAGAACTATATCATGAAATTTAATTTTAACATGTTTTATGTATAAGTAAAAAATCAAATTAGTCATAAGATAAGTTTTTATAAGATTATCACACCATAAACAAAAAAAAAGATGTTGGATAACCAAGTTTAAACAATAAAAAAGATTGTTATCATAACTCAACAACAACACTAGCAATAAACTTATATTTAGTCTTGGTAGAAGATTGAACAATTATTTCTTCTTGCTAGACTTCTAAAAGATAAAGTTACGATCGAGATAAATAACATAAGTGTGTAGATTTTTAATCATCAATATTGCAAACTGATTAGAGTTACTAGAGCCATTCAATAAGATATTAGAGGAGATAGTAAAAAATAAACCAAAACGAGACATACCATAAATATAATGTAAGATACATGTAACCATAAACTAATAGTCATGCATGGATTGCCAAACTTTATTAATAGCAAAAAAAGATATCTAGCCATGTATAAAAATAGGATACTAAAGAGCTCCAATCATTTAATGATACAAAGTAGAATCAAAATAATTAGAACTATTATTAGAGGTAGTAGAAAAACAACAGCTAACAGTTAGTGGTTCGAAAACTAACTAACATTTGGACATGCCAACCTTGTACACAATGTTAGAGACATAACAAAACTAGAAGAAGAATAGCCAATGAGAAGTATATTATTTCTTAATACCAAGAAAGAAACTTAAATGATCCAAGTCTTGAATAAATAATTCTACACCATGATGAGTAATCAACTGACTCATATAAGAAAAACCATTAGCTTTGATAAAGATATCATTAACATAAAAACCAATATATAGATGTAGATAATCAACGAAGTTTATATATAGATGTAGATGTACATAAAAAGGGAAGTGTTATTTTGATACCAATGAAAGTTAAGACCCAACAGGAATTGGTGGAGCTTATCAAACCATGCATGTAGTGTTTGTTTAAGTCC
The DNA here is from genome assembly GCF_000495115.2 of Populus euphratica. Lineage (NCBI taxonomy): Eukaryota > Viridiplantae > Streptophyta > Magnoliopsida > Malpighiales > Salicaceae > Populus > Populus euphratica. Next base: position 1,740,016 of record NW_011499858.1, read on the forward strand.
ATAAAAAGACCAATGAAGTTTATATATATGAGAAGGAGTGTAAGGATGAATAAAACCAAGAGGTTGGTGCATCTAAACATTAATATCAAAAAGAATATTAAGAAAGACATTATGAACATTCAATTGATGAATAACCAGTCTTAAAAAATAAAAATGATCAAAATTATAGCCAACTTAACAATTAGATTGAAGATATCATTGACACGATCAAAGAGTTGATGTCTTATCCTAAGTGTAGGAGTGTCAAAGTAAAATAACCCGACAAGACCGGGGTCGAACCACAAGGAGATGAATTATATAAATTACAAATAAAAAAAAGATTTGAAGAGAATAATAACAAAAAAGAGTTGAAGAAAGTTTTGGGATGTGATATTGATGTAAGGATTAAACAATAACAAAACATATGTCAAGGTTATAGGATTCACTAATGGTATTTCAAATAAATATAATATAAACTCTTTTTATTACTCAACTAGAAACCACACACAAAGAAGGTTCTAATCGGATGATTTCTCGTTATTAGCTCATTATAAATTACTAACATGATCATATTAATTATCTTATATAAGTAATACCATACTTATAAATATCATCAAGCATTCATGTTGCTAGTTTATGTTAACAACAAATCAAGTTTCTATCATAATAACGATTTCGGCCGAAAACTATGAAAGATCAAGCATTTGATGTACCAAATATTATACAACACAAATCTAAATTAAACATTTAATAAGCAAGGTATTAAGAATTAGTAAGATAAAAAGATAAAACATGTTAATAACAATCTTTCTTGGATATAAACATTTAAAGCTCATGTTGAGTTTATATTATACCTATTCTAACACCATTAGAGAAACCTTTTCACCTTGACATAATTAACTTAGCTAAACATTAAGAAGGAGAAAAACACAAATAAACAATATAAGAACATAAACATAATATAAGCTAACTAAGTATAGGAAAGGAAATGAAAGAGCATAAACAAGAGATTACTATAGCATAAAAGAAAACTTGAACATTACAAAGATGTAGAGAGAAAGCAAGAAGATAACTTTGATCTGAAAATTAATATGACTAAATACATGGACAATGCCTCCTTTTATAGGCTAAGTTTCAGAACTATTGATTGATTGAAGAATTGGTGGGCATCCATTGATTTGGTGGCTGGTTTTTGACATTAATGGCTGCTGGTTTTTTGATATTGTGGGCTGATTTTTGATATTGTTGGCTGGCCAAAACGTCATTGCTCACATCAGAATTATAGCCAACTGAATTGTGGAATCTGTGGGCAATTGTCTCAGCTTTCCATCAAAAAAAACCAGAGCTCATTTGGACTTCTAGAACTCAAGATATGAGCCAAAAACCGAATAGTGCTTGAGCTGCAGGACAGCTTCCGACGTCTTCGTTGTTGCTAAGATTTGGGCTTGAAAACGGCAGAACTGAGTCTTTGACTTCATATGAAAGTTGTAGGCCTATGTCTTACCTTTCCATCCATATAAAATAGACCTAAATCCAATATCTAAAACTCCAGAGATAATCCAATTACCGAACAATGTTCGAGTTTGGAATGCACCAGCAACACTTTGCTAAGTTTGGCCTTCTCTTTGTCCTCTTAATTTCAATACTTAAACTCATCAATCAATCCTTTTATTTATATGATAGACCTGCATTTAGGATGAACATTTACCATGAATTAAAGGTATATTATATTTTTAAACTTGCTAATATAAAACATGCTTTTGTTAGGGAATTTAATGATACTTTAGGTGCAATATGATGACATAAATCCTTAATGAGAATGCACTTTTAAGTACTAATCAATCATCAAAGTAAATATTGTTATGTTAATGATACCTCTTGGCTACTACCCGAGTCTTATAACATTTAATGGACCATCAATTTTTCTTTTAATCTTGTACATCCATTTGTAACCAACAAAATTCATAAAAGGATATATATATATATATATAAAAGACTAGGTGTGGTTAAAAATCAATAAGTTAATTTTTATAGTCATTATTGAATTTTACTAGAGATGTTATTTAGTCTTAGTGTAGCAAATAATTTTGAATAAAAAACAGTGAAATAACATTGGATGAGGAAAGATACAGGGTAAGGTAATGTTTAGGTTTATATAGATGAAGGGTCAGAAGGTGAGTATGAATAAGATTATATGGTAAAAGATTTGGAGATGAATATGAACTAGGGAGGTTATTATTCATTACAATATTGAGACCAAAATTAGAGGGTAGAATCCTAGAGATGAAAAATAATAATAATAGACAATACGAGATTATACTAGAGTTGAAAAATGAGAATTAGATAGAGAGGCCAAAAAAAAAAAAGAATCAAAAGTGGAGTAGTATGAGAAGTCTCATAACTAGAAGATGAAGTGAAATGAGATAACGTAGAAAATGATATAAGAATACAAGGTAATACTTTAGACATAATAATGTTAATTCTTAGAGAATCGACAATGGAAAGGTAGGATTGTAAGAGTAATGATGACATAAAGGAAACTAATTAAGTGGACTTGATATATATATTCAATAAATATTCAATAAACACTCAAGAAACATATAATTATTGATAATATAGATGTGATGAATTGAGATATCCATGCAATGATATCCTAGATAATCTAGACTATAACCAAGGAAGAGAAATAAAGCAAAGTGAAATGAAGTTGATGTTTGTTGTATAGATACAAAAATGAAAAAAGCATAAACAACCAAAAACATTTAAAAATACATACTTAGGTTATCTTTTGATTTTTTTTTTAAAGATAAATGTTGAAGAATTTATGCAGGCATTTGATTGATGAGAAAAACAATAGTTTTAAAATGTTATATAAAGAAAAGCTTGTTCCAGTATAGTGAGGTTGGTTTTATGAATATGCCAGTGATGACATACAACATCACTTTTTTGCTTGTATATATATGAACAAATAACATAATTAGCAATTCCTTTATTTTTAAAACAAAAACTTAGTTTTCTTAATTTACTTCTCTAGTCACTCTGAAACTATTTTATATAAGTTCTAAACTAGTTTTCAACTTTTTTTTGGATTATGAGTCACTTATTGTACAAAGGAAAAAAATAATATATGTGACAAAAATAATAAAAATAATAATAATACACACAAACATAGATACGCACACTAAATGGGTTGCTAATTAAACATCACTAATAATTAAATATAAGAGAGTTGAACTAATATGCTTTGACAAACCTAAATGAGATTGATTAGACTTGTCTAAAAGGTAAACCATACAATTAAAATGATAATTAGCCAATAAAGAAATCAAAAGAGCCTTATCAGAGAGAATTTGATGTAACATATAAAAGTATAGATGACTAAGCCATCGATGCCAAACTTTTGTGGTAGTTTTTGTGATAGATAACACTTTATGACTAAAGATAAAAGGTTAATATGAAAGCTAGTATAAACCATCTTTAAATATGTTAGACAAAAAGATGACTTTATACTTAACAGAATATAAATGGCTATAAAATTCAAACAACACATCATTATCTAAATCAAATCATCATATATAAAACAAAAATTTCATTATTTCAAGAACATGTAAAGTAAAAGATAGTTTTAGAAAAGTTAAGGTATATGAATTGAAGTACAACCAATATGTGAGATATTAATTTTTTTTTACCACCACCTACTTTGATTTGTTTAAAGATGATATAGAGTTCCACATGAGTGAGTTCAGCGATGTCTAGTATGATATAATATGTTACATTGGTGTTAGGATTCCATTAGTGTTCATGATTCAAAGATGAGTGATTAACTAAAATATCGTAGGCCAAAGATAGATAATCCAAATATAAAGAGGCTAAAGACTTTTCTTTATGGGGAGAACTAGTGCTTGAAAAGTGGAAGAACATGATATGACAACATGCTTATAATTACCATAGAATTGGCACTAAGTTTGGGTGTCTTGACATGATTGATTCTAACTTGATTCATTTTCTAAGCTAAAGTTTTTTATGTTTTGGTGACCTTGTTAATTTTTGCCATGTTCCTTGTTAAAAAGACCATTCTGATTATAGAAGGAACTAGAACTAAAGTTGTTACATATATAAATATATATGGATTGCCTAGCAATGTTGGCTTAAAGGTCAATCATATCATCACCAGACATGAATGTAATAGAGAGCATACAAAGTCATCATTATATAAGAATTCAGGGTTCATAAGCAAACTATGCAATTCTGAGAAGGTAATTAGGATAAAAATATTTTGAAAAAAAAATTATAAAATGATCATAGTTATGAGATTCTTTCTATATTAAAGCATTATTCTTAAATTTTCTTAAATCTCAATGCTCTATTAATATAATTAACTAATTAGAGTTATTAATATGGGTATATATTAAAACTTTCCACCTCCTGTTTCAATATTTAAAAATATGAAGAAAGAGTAGTGAGAAGGCAAAAGAGAAAATCTCTTCTTCAGAATAAGCAAATATGCTTGCCTCTCTAAGGAAAGCATGTAAAAAGGTGGCTCGAAAGGGCTCCTTCAACTAGTAAAAGGAATTTCTTCCAAGTTAATCGCCACTGAAATTAAACATACTTGTGTGAGACTAGTAAAAGGAATTTCTTCCAAGTTAGTCGCCACTGAAATTAAACATACTTGTGTGAAATGAAGCATTTGTTTTCATAAGTTGAGATATAAGGGATGCCTATAAATAATATGAAAATGCTTGTCAACTGACATATGCAGTGAACTAACCCATATATAGAGTTGTGTAAATGATTCATAGACTTAAGATCACCAAGTTATTTTATATAGAAAATTATGCTTTGATCTTGATTACGTATTACCTTAATCAAAGGTAACAAATGAGCAGATATTGAGAATAATATGAAATATATAAAGGTATTTGAGTGATCAAGAGAAGATTCATCACCTTATATAAATTGAAGAAAATGCTCCACATGTTCTTGAATAATTTGAATGTGAAATCTTTGTATAAGATCGACTGAGATTTGAAAAGAGTTTCAAATATTATTCAAACAATTAATAACTATGGCATTGAGAACACTTATGGTTTGATAGAGTAGACATATTTTATTCTCTAATGACTAAGTTATAACATTTTTGATGAAGAGATAATAATTATATTGAAAACCTAGTCATTAAAAGATAAAGTCAAATTATTTATGACTTTCTTGATATTTGAAGGATCATTACACATTACTATAAATTATACTTGATCTTCACATATAAACCGATCAATTTTTTAACTTATAATAAGTTAATTTTTTTTAAATTATTTAATTTTATTTTTATTAGGATTGTGATTTATATTTTAGCTAACATATTAGGAAACTTGATAAGTCACATACATAAAGAACCACTAGTAAGAAATCAAATTAGGATGATTAATCATGTCATACTATGAAAAATACAAGACTCTCCAAAACTAAAAGGAAAATATAAAAATATATGGAGTTGTCTCCTAATAATTAAAGGAAACTAGAAGTTTTAAAATAAAAACTGATCTTATAGATTCAGGTAATGAGTTAGTTATGTCTAAGAAAAGATTGACATCATGCTTATCGTATCCTTTCAAATGTTAAATTATCTTTACTATGTGTTTTCTCATAAATTTATTCTACATATGCTATTATTTGTATAAATTTATTTCTAAGCTTATTCATGATTTATTTTAATTAATTAAAAAAAAATGTCCATCCCTTGTAATAGGAGACTTGTCAATAAATTTGACAGTAATCCCTGAATGTAAGAGTTTCATCGATCTTGACGTTTTGATGAAAATTTTGATGTTAATCCCTAAAATATGAGATTTCATCAATTTTGACCATTTAATGAAAAAATTGATGTTAATCTATAAAAATAGATGATTTTATTGATTTTGAACTTTTAATATTCAATTGATGTTAATCAACGTCAATCCTAAAAAAATAAAAGAATTCATCAATTTCATCAATTTTAACCTTTTAATGAAAAACTTAAAGTTAATCCTTAAAATTGAATATTTCAACAATTTTGATCTTTTAATAAATAATCTCACTTTAATTCCTAAAATAGGAGATTTTGTTGATTTTAACCTTGTAACCAAAAAAAAAAAAATTGAGATTAATCCCTGAAAACTAGGAATCCCTAAAAACTAGGAGATTTATTTAATTTATGATTTTTTGAAAAAGATTGATATTAATCCCCAAAAATATGAGATTCCATCAACTTGGGATTTTGAACAAAAAATCTTGATGTTAATCCTTAAAATAGAAAGATTTCATGGATTTAGAATTTTGAATGAAATGTTTTGATATTAATACCTAAAATAGGATATTTCAATTTAGGAATTTAAAATGAGCATTGGACCCATGTTGATGATGAAATTCAAGCTTTGACCCTACTCTTTCAAATATGTCCAAAATGAGCTTAAAAGGTGTCACTCATACTTATTGGGTTTTTATGGGATTGTGTTGACTTAGTGGTCTAGGTCTACTCATAACAATAAAAGATAATTGTCATTACATAAAAAATTGATCAAAAATATATTTACAAATAAAGACAATAAAAAGAGCATGGTAGTTTTTTTTTTTTAAAAGACCATATGATCATGTTTTACAAAATAATTTTTGAAAAAAAAAACAACTGCAATAGCACAAAATCATTTTTATACTTTTTATGTTTTTGTTTTTATATGAAAAATGCTCATACTGTATTTTTTTTTAAAAAAACACACATTCATATGCAAAACTTATCATACCAAAAAATTAAACACATAAGAAAAACAAATGCCCACACACAAATCACATTCACGTGCAAAATTGTGCAAAATTATTGAGACACACACACACACACAAAATCAAACATGCAAGGTAATTTGAACCTTATGAATATAAAAATCCAGAAACTCATAATCAAATTGCCCCTTCTCAAGAAAGATAAGATTAGGTTTAGAATTGAATTTGACACAATGATAACTTATACCGAGACACCAAAACTATAAGTAACTGAGTCCCCACCCAACATCTATAAAGAGACGCGAGAGAAAAGTATAAAAGATGCCATAAAACTTGGTTAATTATTTGATATGTTAGAGTAGTTCAATTAAGAACTAATACATATGAGAAAAACCTCTCTCACACACAATATAATTGTTGAAATCAAAGGTTGTTTTAAAAAAAACTAAATACAAGCTAAATAACCATATTTATAATATGTAAAAAAATCTTAAACAATGCTAAAAAAATAATAATAAAAGAGTTATAAAGAAAATATTAAAAAGAATTCTAAATCAACTAGGAAATTAATATAGCTCCTACACGGTAGCTTTTTGACCTTATCACAAGGTCTTTTCGGTATTCAATTTCCTTGAAATCTTGAACTAATCTTGTACCCTTTTTGAAATTCACTTTAGCCCAAATATTCTAAAGAAGCTCATTAAATGCATCTTTTATCTTTTTTTGCCTTGGATCTCGTAATTGATTTAATTGGAACTTCTAATGGATTATTTGATGCAGTTTAGATTGCATAATCCTCTCTATCTTTAAAAGGACTCAATTTTTAACTGTCACCTATATCAAACAAAGAAAGATCACAAATATTAAAAATAACACCAACATCATACTCACCTCGTAGATTCACTTGGTATTATCATTAATTGTTTCAAGGATTTGGAATGGTTCGTATCATCTTGATATAAACTTAGATCTTCTTTACTTAAGAAATCTCTCTTTTCATATGCACTCAAACCCAATTACCTTATAAAAATGAACTTATTTTCATTTTATATTAGCTTTGAATGTATATTACTCATTATTTTTTTATATATAGTTTTCACCTTATATTCTCATAGAGAACCTTTATTACCTGTTCTTTTCTTATTGCTATCAAGATTTCATGATAACGCTTCAGCCATTATATTTTCCTTACCTTGCTTATGTTTAATCATGTATGAGAATTTTTTAATGAACTCTAGCCATTTGACATGTTGACAGTTTAGCTTTCTTTGGCCTTTAAGATGTTTTGATGGCTTATAATCAATATGTATCATGAATTCCTTAGGCCACAAGTAATGATGCCAAGTTTTCAAAGTTCTTACCAAAATGTAAAGCTCATTTCATAAGTAGAATAATCAATGTTGTACCATTGGGTTTTTCACTAAAACAAGTTATTGGCCATTCTTTCTTATATTAAAACATCTATAATACATATCTTTGAGGCATCACATTTAATATCAAAAGTTTTTGTAAAATCAAGCAATTATAATAATAGAGCTAAAATTATTTTTTCCTTTAATAAATTAAAAGCATGCTTTTGCTTTTTATCCCATTTAAAATGCATAAATTTCTAAAATATCTTAGTTAAAGGAGTGATTTGAGTACTAAAATCCTTAATAAATCTCCTATAAAAACTAGTCACACCATGAAAATTTCTTAACTTAGTGATTGATTTAGGTGTATGCCATTCTTGGATAATCCTAAAATCCATATTCAAGAAATACAATATTTTTCACGTAAAATTCACTTTTTTTATATTAACATATAAATATTCTTTTTGCAAAACAACTAGTACATTTCTTAAATGTTCAACATAATCCTCTAAATTCTTGATACAAATCAAAATATCATTAAAAAAAACCATAACAAACTTACCTGTAAAATTATGCGAAACATAGTTTATTAATCTAATGAAAGTACTCGATTCATTAGTCAGTTCAAAAAGCTTAACTGACCATTTATTTGTACCATATTTAATTTTAAATGTAGTTTTTCATTCATCTTTCTCTTTCATTCTTATTTGAAGATATCCACTTTTCAAATCAATATTAGAAAACATATAAGAACCATGCAATTCATTTAACATATAAGAAACATGCAATTCATTTAACATAATCAAGTTTAGAAATTAGTGTCCATACTTTATTGTAATATTGTTGGTAACATGACAATCAACACACATCCTTCAAATCCAATACTTTTTTGGTACTAACAACACTAGAACTATATATGGACTCATGCATTCTGTTATGTATCATTTTATCATCAATTTTTCCACTTGCCATTAGAGTTTCTTTGTCTCCCTGAGACTACTTCTACACGTTGGCCAATTACATATAGATGCTCTAGGTATAAGATCAATTTGGTACTCAATTCACTTTATATAACCCACTAGGAATATCATCGAGCAAGATGTCTTTAAAATCATGAAATAAAAAAGCATAAACACTAGAAAGATAATGATTAAGGTTATTAGTATTAAAATATACCTCATTATACATAAGTTAAATCATTGGCACATCATAAAAACAAGCACTCTTAATTTCACTCCTATTTGCTTAAAAATTAACATGTTTCTTTATTTTTTCCGAACTTTTTTCTTTTTTCACTCTTTCTTTTTTATTTACTATTAATTCCCTTCTCTCTTGGTTGAATCCTACTAATTTTTATTTGGTCAAATATAATCTTCTTCTCACCTAGCTTAATTTATTTTCACTCTTCATCACATTCTTACATGATTGATCTTTTTCTCTGGCTTTCTTTTCTCCTTTAAATTTCAATTGGTCTTCATACATTTGTCTAGAGGATAATGGTACAAATATGAATATCTTCTCATCTTTATTAAGAGAATACATGTTCTCAAACCCATCATAATTGGATTTTCTATCAAATTACCAAGGTCTTCCTAATAATAAAGGAGTAGTATGCATAAGCATAACATAATACAAAACCTCATCTTTATATTTTCCAACTGAAAAGGTAACCAACACCTGCTTAGTAACTCTTACTTCTCTATAATCATTTAACCATTAAAGTCTATAAGGTTTTTCATGTTTAATAATGTTCAAATTTAATTTTCTAACAAGTGTAGTACTAGCAACAATAACACAATTTCCACCATCAACAATCATACTATATATCTTATTACTTATATTTCATTTAACATGGAGTATATTGTTTCTTTATTGATCTCCATCCTCCTCCTTATTCTGAACATTAATTAAGTGATCTCCTAATATCCAGAACCTCTCCATTAAATAGATATTCAATATCACAACAGTCTTTAAGTGATGACATCTTATCCTTTATAAATTTATAAATTTTGAATTCAATATGATAATTCTCTTTTATGATCACAATCCTTTTGTTTGGATATTTTGAAGCTATATCTCTACTCCTTAAACATTTAAAAGTGTAATATCATCGTTATGATTAGATAGGATCTCGACTTAACTTTATATTTTAACGGTTGAATCTTTTCTCAGGTCTTATAATTAATACTTAAAAGTATATTTTTATCAAGGTTTTATATCAATATTTTATACTTGAAGTATCAATAACTCCTTAACTAAAGCATGTTTTATAATAACAAGTCTGATACTATAAGGTAACTTTAATTTATGGTAAATGTTCATCTTAAATGCAGGCCTATCACATAAATAAAATGATTGATTAATGAGTTCAACTAATAAAATTGAGAAAACAAAGAGAGGGTAAAGTTCAGAAAAGAGATGCTGGTTCAGTCCAAATTTGAATATTGTTTAGTCATTGGGTCATATATGGAGCTGTAGATCTTGGATTTTAATTTGGTTTATATGGTTAGGACGTTAAGATATAGGCCTAAAACATTCATGAGAATGCAAGACTCAATTTTGCTATTTGAAAGTCCAAATCTTATCAATAACGGAGAAGGCTGAATCTGTCTTACAGCCTGGAAACTGTTTAGTGTTCAGCGCATATCTTGAATTCTAGAAGTCCAAATGACCATAATTTTTTTTTTGTTAGAAAACTGAGATAATTTTCTAGAACTTTTATGAATCAAGTCTATTCAAATTTCGATGTTAGCAATGATGTTTTGTTCATATAAGAAGATAAGAATTGTCACCAGGTCAAGATGTCGCTACGCACTCTACAATTAGTCAACAAATCTGTGGCTACGCACTCTACAATTAGTCAACAAATCAATAACTTCTATTTTTGGCCTATAAAAGGAGACATTTGCCATGCATTTAGGCATCTTGGTTTCCAGATCAAGATCACGCTTTTC
>NW_011499858.1:1751272-1752105 GCF_000495115.2 Populus euphratica
CCTCAACCGTATGGTATAATCGACATTTGTGCTATCAAAAAAATTTGATTTATTATTAACATAAGTTATGTGTAACATATAATGGTAGTCAATGAGAGAATTTTTGCTCGACTTGGCACAACAAATACTTGGCACTTTCATACTCAACCGTATGGTATAATCGACATTTGTGCTATCAAAAAAATTTGATTTATTATTAACATAAGTTATCATGAATACCTGATAACATTTACAAGTATTAGTATTATTCGAATAAGATAACTAATGTAATCATGTTATAATTTGATTAGAAGCTCCTTTGTGTGTCGTTTCCAGTTGAACAATAAAAAGAGTTTATACTATACTTGTTTGAAATACCATTAATGGATCCTCTAACCTTGATAATTATTTTATCTTTGTTTAATCCTTACATTAATCATACATTTCAAAGTCCTTTTCAATTCATCATCATCATCATCATCATCATCATCATCATCATCATCATCATCATCATCATCATCATCATCATCATCATCATCATCATCATCATCATCATTATTTATAATTTATATAGTTAACCTCCTTGTGGTTCGACGTCGGTCTTACCTGGTTATTTATTACTTTGACACTCTTATATTTGGGAGAAGACATCAATATTTTGGTCGTGTCAAGTATTCATCATCATTGTTGTAACCCAATTTTGGATTCACTAAATTTTTTTTTAAATGTTATTTTATCTTATTATTCATGACAAAAAAATATAATAAATAAAAAAAAAAGAGAAAAAAAAAGGAAAAAAAAAGAGTTTACAATATATTTTCTCGAGTCAACCATCATTTTCTGTCAAAACCGAG
>NW_011499858.1:1752155-1753268 GCF_000495115.2 Populus euphratica
AAAAAGAAAAAAAAAGAGTTTCTCAGGACGTTTCGAGTCAAAACCGTCATTTTCTGTCAAAACCGAGTCCATCAGGTCAATACGGGTCCCACCATGTCGACCGGGATGAAAAATGAGTTTCGGGTCAAAACCGAGTCCACCGGGTTAATACGGGTCCCACCATGTCGACCGGGATGAAAAATGAGTTTCGGGTCAAAACCGAGTCCACCGGGTTAATACGGGTCCCACCATGTCGACCGGGATGAAAAATGAGTTTCGGGTCAAAACCGAGTCCACCGGGTTAATACGGGTCCCACCATGTCGACCGGGATGAAAAATGAGTTTCGGGTCAAAACCGAGTCCACCGGGTTAATACGGGTCCCACCATGTCGACCGCGATAAAAAAATGAGTTTCGGACAATTTTGGTCAAAACTGGTATTTTTGATAAAAAAACCCGGTCCATTGAGTTGATACCCCTATAAAAAAGTGTTTTTTGTAATTTAAAATTGATTTTTAGCGGGGGAAAAACTTTTTATAATACTAATTTGAATTTTTAATTTTTACCCCTATAAATAAATATTATTATTATTATTTAGTATTATTATATATAATAAGACAAATAGTAATCGGTGGAAGTTTGAAAATTTTAATGATCCGTAAATTGTTGTCTAAATTCATTGGCTATAAATAGCTAATGAATTCAAGACAGACAGGGAGAGAAGGAGAGAGAAAAAATAAAAAATTCATTCTCAATTTCAATTCTGAATTCGGAATTACTATTTCAGTTAACTATTTATTTTTCTTATACTTTTTCTGCACCCTAGTAAGATATTAAATTTTTTTTAATAAATTAAAACATACCAAAAATATCCCAACCGTTAGATCTAATAGTATTTAGATCTAAGCCCTTGATTTCTTAGGATACAATAGGCTTTACCACACCAGATTTAAAACCCAAATCAATCTCATCCTTTCAAATAATCTTCCCTTCGATCCGGGTTGCGCCACGTCAGCAGGTGTACCGAGCGGTCGGTACACCGCGATACACCAGATCGCAACCCATTCACTTCTGACCGTCTGATCAACTTGAAGATCAAACGAATCACAGCCGCACGATCTGTTCATCCAAGATC
>NW_011499858.1:1753442-1753617 GCF_000495115.2 Populus euphratica
TTTCAAATCGTCGATTCTCCCTCCTCAGCCATCAACGGCCAACGAGACCACCACCACCAGATTCCTTATCCTCAGATCTACCAGAATCGACCATCGTTTGGCCGGAATCTCACCGGAAAATTTCGTCGCCGTCAACAGTAACCGCGCGTGAGCCACACGCGCCGCCAGTGGCCTT
>NW_011499858.1:1754054-1757431 GCF_000495115.2 Populus euphratica
ACATTAATCTTTTGGTCGTGTCAAGTTTTTGGCACCGTTGGCAGGAGATAAATTCTTATATAAATTATAATTTTTATTTTATTTTCTCTTTTCTCTTTTCTCTTTTCTCTTTTTTTGTATCTAACTTTGTTTCTTTTATTTTGTTCCTTTTGTTTTGTTTTCTTCATCCTTTTATTGTCTTCTTATATGTGCATGAGAGTTTGGTCACGTACATTAAGTGGTAAACTTTGTAGGGTATTCTCATCATTTTCAGAAAATATGGCTAAAGAAGATAACCAATCGCTTTAAAATGAGAATAATCGTGTCAAAACACTTCAAGACCATATGAATCCCACAATAAGAAGTGCACTCTTATGCATAGTTTTCTATTCTGATGCATCTCATTTCAATTTTAAGCCAGATATTATTTAATTTTTACTTTCTTTTCATGACTTAGATTTAGAAAATCCATACTTGTATTTGAGAGAATTTGAGGTTTGTAACACTTATAATAACTCAAATTATAGTATGAACACCATCAGATTAAAGCTTTTTTCTTTTTTCTAAAAAAAATAAAGCTAAAACATGGCTATAAAATTTGAGACCAGGATCCATTTGTGCTTGGGATGAAATGCAACAATAATTTTTAAAGAAGTTTCTTCCATCTGTTTTTTCTATCTCACAAAACAAACTCTTTCAAAAGATAAATCACCACTTTCACTCAAAATCCAAGGGAAGCATTTTAGCAATGTTGAGATAGGTATCAAGACTTGTGTAATATTTGCCCTCATTATAGTTTTAAAACATAGAGATTGGTTTTATATTTTTATAAAGGGTTAACACCTAAAGATAGACAAATGATGGAATTGATATGCAATGGAACTTTTGAAGATAAAGACCCTAATAAAGCAATGGAGTACCTAGTCTTGCTAGCTAAAAATGCTCAAAATTAGGACACTACGGGCACTTATAAGGCACCAAGTAAAATTCAACTTCATACATCTAGTAAAGGTATGTATAACCTTAGGGAAGATCATGACCTCCAAGCCAAGTTTGAATCTTTAGCTAAAAAAGTTGAATCACTAGAATTAAAAAAGAGTGGTCAATTAAAATATGTTCAAGATATTGTTTGTCAAATTTGTGAAACCAATGAACATTAAACCAATAACTGTTCAACTTTATCTTCATTCAAGGAACGCTTCCATAAACAAGCTCATGTTTTAAACAACTTTTAAAGTCCCAATCATAACCTATATTTGCAAACATGCAACCCTGGTTAGAGAAATCACCCAAATTTCTGTTGGAAGAGTGATAACAATAATACACAAACTTCACAGCCACCATTTCAAGCACGCTATAATTTTCAAAATTCTCATGGATATACACCTCTTTATGCTACACCTCCTAAAATAAATTTTGAGAAAACATTGTATGTATTCATTGAAAAGTAGGAGACAATCAGCACTTAGAATGCTCAAAACATTGTAGATCTAAAAGATGCTCTTGCAAAACTTATATGTTTTCTTAGTTTTCAAGAGAAAGGTAAGTTTCCATCTAAACCACAGCAAAATCCCAAGGGGCAATACAATGCAAATGCAAGTAGTTCTGGAAGCCAACATATGGATTAAGTCAAATCAGTCATTACTCTCTACAGTGGTAAGGTTATTGAAAAATCCATTCTTAAACCTTGTAAGAAAGATGATGAGTCATTGTCTGAGAGTAAAAAAGGGGTTGAATTTGAAAATTATAAAGAAAAGACTTATTCTCCGCCAACACTTCCATTTCCTCATTGATTGATACTTAAAAGTGTATTTTTATCAATGTTTTATATCATCATTTTGCACTTGAAGTATCAATAACTCCTTAACTAAAACATGTTTTATAATAATATATCTAATAATATAAGATACCTATAATTTGTGGTAAATGTCTATTTTTAATGCAGGCCTATCACATAAATGAAAAAATTGATTGATGACTTTAAGAACTTAAATTGCAAGGATAAAGAGATAGCCAAACTTAGAAAAGAGATGTCGGTGCAATCCAAACCGGAACACTGTTCGGTAATTGGGTCATATCTAGAGCTATATATCTCAGATTTAGGTCCAATTTATATGGATGGAAAGGTAAGACATAGGCCTACAACTTTCATATGGAGCCCAAGATCTAAAAAGGCCATTATCAAGTCCAAATTGTAGCAACAACAAAGAAGCCCGAATCTGTCTTCCAGCCCGAGCACTGTTCGGTATTTTGGCCATATCTGGAGTTCTAGAAGTCCAAATGAGCTGAAGTTTTTACACAAGAAAGCTGAGACAATTGCCTACAACTTTCATGTTTGCAACTGGCTCCAATTTTGACGTTATCAATGACGTTTTGGGCAGACAAGAGAAGATAAGGATTGTCACCAAGTCAAAAGTTGGTCACCCACTTATCAATTAGTCATCAAATCAATAGTTCCCATTTTTGGCCTATAAAAGGAGGCATTTGCCATGCATTTAGGCATCTTGGTGTTCAGATCAAGATCATGCTCTTCCTTTCTCTCTTTGTATTTTTTATGCTTTGTTTTCATTAATATTAAGTTTATGCCTTTCATTTCCTTTCCTTTACTTAGTTAACTTTTATGTTCTTATTTTGTTTATCTATTTTGCTTTCTTTCATTATGTCTAGCTAAGTTAATTATGTCAAGGTGAAAAGGTTACACTAATGGTGTAAGAATAAGTATAATGTAAACTTAATATGGACTTTAATGTTTGATACTAACATGTTTTATATTTGCTATCTTGTTCACTCTTTAATACTTTGCTTGTTAAATGACTAATCTTGATTTATGTTGTATAACACTTGGTACAACAAATGCTTGGCACTTTCATAGCCCATAATGTATGGTATAACCGACACCTGAGCTATGAAAGGAACTTGATTTGTTGTTAACATAAGTTATAATCATGAATGCTTGACGAGATTTACAAGTATTAGCATTAATTGAATAAGATGACTAATGTAATCATGTTAACAATATATAATCTGATTGGAACCTCCTTTGTGTGTGGTTTCCAATTCAATAATAAGAGTTTATACTATACTTGTTTGATATACCATTAGTGGAACCTCTAACCTTGACATTTGTTATTATCATTGTTTAATCGTTACATTAATATTCCATCTCAAAGTTCTCATCATCTTCTTCTTCTTCTCTTTCTTTATTATTATTATTATTACTACTACTACTACTACTACTACTACTACTACTACTACTACTACTACTACTACTACTACTACTACTACTACTACTACTACTACTACTACTACTACTACTACTACTACTACTACTACTACTACTACTACTACTACTACTACTACTACTACTACTACTACTACTACTACTACTACTACTACTA
>NW_011499858.1:1757642-1757855 GCF_000495115.2 Populus euphratica
TAGTCACTCATGTCATGACTAAACAAAAAAAAGTCAATCACAAGTTTGAAATCTTTGAAATTTTCAAACAGGTAAGGATCAATATGTTTTTACTAGATGCTACTAAAGAGGTACCTTCTTATGCTATATTTTTTTAAATATCTGTGCATTATGAAAAGAAAATTGAATGTGAAAAAGAAAGCCTTTTTAGCCGAACAAGTAAGTGTCATTCTT
>NW_011499858.1:1757889-1783233 GCF_000495115.2 Populus euphratica
GTTAAAACCAACTTCTATAACTCTTTTACTTGCTGATAGATCTGTAAAAGTGCCTTGAGGAATAATTAAAGATATGTTAGTACAAGTCGATAAATTCATTTATCATGTGGACTTTATTGTCTTAGACATACAACCTATTGAAGCATGTAATTCATTTCCTGTTATTTTAGGACATCCATTTCTTGCAAATTCTAATGCATTGATTAATTATAGGAATGGATTAATGAAACTATCATTTGGAAACATGACATTGGAGATGAATGTTTTCAATATTTGCAAGCAGCCTAGAGATTATAATGATTTACAAGAAGTATATTTTATTAAAGAATTAGTTTATGATCAATTTGAATCTACCTTGAGTAAAACTGAGTTTGATGAATCTGAAGAATTGCAAATGATTTATTATTAGGAAGAAATCGAGGATAAGAAAGGCATCGAAAATGTTGATACGAATCATTTATCAAGATTGACAATAGATTCGATATCTAACATCATACTAATTAATGGTTACTTTTTTGATAAATTCGTACTTTCTCTTAGTTCAATTGAGTTATAATCATAAATATCTGACATCATTTACAAGTATTAACATTATTCGAATAAGATAACTAATGTAATCATGCTAACAACTTCTAATTCGATTGGAATCTTCTTTGTCTATAGTTTATAATTGAGTAATAAAAAGAGTTCACACTATACTTGTTTGAAATACCATAAGTGAATCCTCTAACCTTCACATTTATTTTTATCATTGTTTGATCCTTATATTGATTTTTCATCTTAAAGTTCTCATCAACTTCTTTATTATTACTACTACTACTACTACTACTACTACTATTATCATTGTTGTTGATGTTGTTGTTATTGTATTATTATTATTGTTATTTATAATTTATACAATTAACCTCCTTGTGGTTTGACATCGGTTTTACCGAGATATTTATTGCTTCGACACTCCTACACTTGGAAGAAGACATCAATATTTTGATCATGTCACTATGCAAGCTAAAATAGATGCTCTTTATGCTAATAACACATGGGCTTTAGTTCCTCGAAAACCAAATATGAATGTGGTACACAGTAAGTGAGTCTTTAAAGTTAAAACAAAGTCTAATAGCACACTTGATAGGTATAAATTTAGACTTGTGGCTAGGAGTTTTACATAACTTCCAAAGCTGGATTATGATGAAATCTTTAGCCTAGTTGTCAAGGAAAGTACTATTCGATTAATTCTCATTATTGGTTTATCCAAGGGCTGGATCATTGGACAATTAAATGTTAACAATGTCTTTTTTCATGGTGATTTGCAAGAATATGTGTACTTGGCTCAACCACCTGGTCTTAAGGATCCTGCTCTTCCACATCATGTTTGTCTTCAACATTAAACATTACATGGCTTAAAACAAACACCTCATGCCTAGTATATGAAATTCAGCACCCATATACAATTGATGGGTTTCCTAGGATCCACCTATGATTAGTCCTTATTTTATAGACGACAGGGTTCATATATCTTTCTTTTATTAATCTATATTAATGACATACTTCTTACTGAATGCTTTTCTTCACAAATCATTACATTTATATCTTATCTCTCTTATGTGTTTAGCATGAAGGATCTTAGTGATATTCATTATTTTCTTGGCTTTTAAATTACTAGGGATGAAAGAACTCTCACTATTACTCAAACAAGGTACCTATTATCCCTTCTGCAGAAATTCAATTTAGCTAGTGCTAAACTAGTTCCCACTTTCTTTGCCTCAAGAACATCATTGACAGCCACTGATAGTGCCTTGTTATCTTATCCAACCCTTTATTTCTAGCTTGTTAGATCTTTGCAATATCTTACTCTCACAAGATCTGACATCTCTTATTTTGTTCATCATGTCTGTCAATATATGCATGTTCCTGAAGAGCTTCATCTCATTGCTGTTAAGAGAATCTTTCGATATCTAAAAGGCACCCTAAATCTTGGCCTTCACCTTGTTCACACTCTTTTAATTGTTCCCCATGGCTTTTACGATACAGACTAGACAGGCTGTCAAGATGATCGATGCTTTACCTCTGGTTTTGCTATATATATATATGCAACAACTTGTTATCATTGGGTGCTAAGAAGCAGGCCATAATATCTCCTTCCATGGCAAAGGTCGAATACCGTGCATTAGCATCAACCACAACCGAACTCATATGGTTTATGAATTTGCTAAAAAGTATTTACAATAGTAATATCATGACTATGGCCAAGAGTCTAGTTTTTCATCAACGCACAAAGGACATTGAAATTGATATGCATTTCAGAAGAAAACATGTTGCTAATAGAGACCTTGTGTTAGAACATGTTGTTGTTCTTGATCAAACTGTAAATATATTTATTAAACCACTTTGCTTTGCCAAGTTTGCTCCCAATTATGACAAGCTCTTCATCGGTCCAATCCTGCCTTGAGCTTAAAGGGGGATGAAAGAGATATTGACAGCTAATAACTAGTAGTAAGATTATTGTAATTCTATCAAGATTAATTATTTGTAATACTCTCTTGATATCAAGATTAATTATTTGTAATACTCTCTTTACAAGTTACAATGCTACCTATAATCTCTATAATCTCTGTAATATTTAGTATTGTTTTTAGAATGATTAGATTTTCATGTATATAGGCAACAATCACTCTTATAACCTTGTTTGTGTGTTATGTGTGTGTGTTATGTGTGTGTGTATGTGTGAGAGAGAGAGAGAGAGAACAAAGGAACAGTAGGTTAGCTTTTCTACACTGCATTGGTTGATCTTCTTCTTTTTGGGTAGTTCATGGTTCAGCTACCCACTGAGATTGCTTTTTTCCCCGTGCCTATGCCTTTTTTTTTTTTTGGCTTCTTCTAGCATTACATGGACCATGTGTGAATTTAATTAGCTTGTTTTTGTATTTTGCATGTTCACCACACATTAGGTTTCTCTTTGGTTTTGGTTACAGTCTAAGGCCTTCATTTTGTGCTCACTGTTTAGTTTCATTGTTGTTTTACGCTCTTATTGTCCTCACAGCTTCGTTGTAGCTTTTTCTACGAATGACTTTTTAGATTTATTTCTTTTTTTTGTTTGGTTTTTCAGGTCCATTGGTTGCACGCTGGTGCTCCAAAATAGACTTGAACTTGGTCTCTCTATTTTTTTTATTTTTTTTTTGGATTGTCTGTTGAAATATTAGTTGTTCTACACACATGAATATACGAGTCACTCGCCTTTTCTATGTTCCCTGAGGTTATTTACTGCTTTTCTTTTCTTTTCCTCTATTTTTCCCTAATCGCAAATCTTGAAGCTTCTGCATATGTTCTGTGGTACAATGGATTTTCGAACTAAGGAAAGTCGGTGTTCCTCTGCCTTGGATTTACTACTTATTTCGAACCAGATTGCTAGTGTTTTCAGCCCCATACCATTTCCAATTTATTTTTGTCTATTTTATGATAGTTTTAACCTGCTATTGCCATACTTCCAATGATTTCTATGCCAGCTAATTTTTCCTTTTTTTCTACTTTGCTTTTGTTATCTACTCGTTTGCTATGCTTCCATTTTTTGATGACTTTTTATGTTGCCTTCTCTGCCAAGTTAACGTTGTTTTTTTCCATGATAAGCTTTGTTCTTTCTCTCACAAGGTTTCTGGTCGTTCATTGTGCTTTTCATGTTCGGCTAAGAGCAGAGCATAGTACTTGGCTGAACAGTACTCGCTATATATAGAGAGTACCGTAGCACTCCTCAATTGGCTTCAGAGAATAAGGCGAGAGAGAGGAGGGTCGCGGGAAAAAAAATTGTACACGGAATCTGGGTATTGCCTTTTGTTCTTGGCTTCTATTTTGCTAGCAATCCAATAGTTCAACAATTGCAATCCTGTACAAGAATTCATTTGGAACTGTGGTGCTAGCGGAGTTTAATCCTCAATTTCCAAAATGATTATTAATAAAATGTTGCTCGAGGTCTTTGCTTATTGTTTTCTTTACTCTACATCCGGGTCAGTGTGCTGGGTTTTTCCTCCTTTATAAATCTTTTTTCGTTGTGAGATCTAGTTTGCTTCGCTCAATGAAGATGGCAGATTGAATTTTTGTGTAGGCTTAATAGATTTTGGCGGATAGTCATGAATGGCAGACCAATCAAAAAAGAAAGAGAAGGAGAAGGAGAATCCCTCTAGATCAATATCAGCTCCACTAGCATTTCTCATCCATTTGATATGTGGACTCGGCTTAGCAATATCATTATGGGTATCCCATAATTTCCACTCCATCAATCTCGTCTCTCATCCTTCAATTACCCTGTCTTAGTTGGGTACGCTTCAAAAATCACTGTCTCTCGTTAATTTTGAAGCTTTTGTTCCAAATTGTTATTTGTTTTTTTTTTTTTCCCGTTGATTTGTTTAGATTGTCGAGAATGCAATTGTCATGCTTTATTTGCAGCCACTTTCGAATTGATCCACAACAATGCTTAGTATTACCCTGTCATTCTAAGCTCTTTATGTGTTCTGGGTTTTTCTCGCTTTCTTGGAAATGTTGAAAAGTTAAAGTTTTTCTTTTTCATTTTCTTGGAAACCAAACAAGCCCTTTGTTGGATTTATTTACCTGCTTTAGTCAATTTGTCTTTTCTGGGTGCTTTGGGTGCACCAATTGGTATCTAGTATGTGTTCTATTGGTTGACAGTTTTGTATATTTTTTTTCCTTACAGACATCTGATCTTCCTGCCCTTTTTGTGATCTTAACCACTGATGTTCTTTCGACTGTTTATGTTTTCCTGTCGCCACTACCATGGTTTGTTGTTATCATGCTTTAAATGTTTCCTTTATCTTCCTTCTTATACTTTGCCCTTTTTACCGTTTAGTCGCAGTGATAGTCTCTTCCAGTGGTCAACCGCTTAGCAAGAAGCTTTTTTTGTTTTTTTAGTGCTGTTTTTACTCTCTTTTTTCTCAGTCCAATCCTTAAAAAGAAAGCTACCATTTTCCTTTGTTTTTTGGAATAATTAAATTCTAATTGTGAAATTTTTATTTTATATTTTTTTTCCTTTGTTTTAATTAAAGAAAGCTACCCTTTTCCTTATATTTTATTAAATTCTAATTGTGAAATACTAGATTTGGAATTAAGAAAAAAAACCATTGCAAAACTAAATGGATTAAGTTATAGATTTTCAAATAAGAGAAATCAGTTATTCTGATTTATAGTAAATGAAAATTTAGTAATATAATTTATCACATATATTTGAAAGATTTAGTTTCATTATATAACTAAATTCTACATCAAACTAGCAATAGAAAAGATATCTCTCTTAGAGAAAAAAATCATATAGGCATTCTTATGCAAATTCTTGCTACATATTTAGTTATTTCCTATTATTTTGTATATAGTTAATGTCACATAATTTTTTGTATTCATTTTATAAAATCTAGCTATGAATTTATTTTTAACAACTTGCCTGTGAAATGAATTTAATTCATAGAGTTAAATTCTTGTGTTGAAAAGGTTTTTTAGTATTCAATTTATAAAAATAATATAAAAATAGATCAGAGAGGAGGCTCTGTGATTTGCTATAATAATCTCTCTTAAAATTAATATTGAAATTAATATTTAAAAAATACTCACATGTTAACACAAATTCTTTTTTTTTCCTCTTTCTCTCGCACACCTCTTTCTTTCCTCCCAATACTATTGGCAACACAATATCTTTTCTTTCTCTACTTTGCATCAATTCTAATCAAGATAATCTTTTTCCCTATGATGTATGTTATTAATCTTTCCTTTTATTTTTTTTCTTTATATTTTTTAAGGTTTTTGCTAGAATTCCTTTTTTTTTAAGATTGCTAATTCAATTTATTTTCACATGTATTACAAAAAGTATAATCAAACTCAATTCTATGGTGAAGTATTTTATTTTAAATATAAAAATTATAATAGGATGTAATGTAGTTATAAATAAAATATAATAAGATATCTATCGTTATTAACAACTAACAAACATACTAAAACAACATTCCTTTTTACTATTCTAAAAAAACTTTATTCATGCTCTCACAAAAACTATTCATTAATTGTGTGATTTTGCCCCCCCCTTTTTTTTTTACCCTATATTTTGCAATGACAACATTTTGATAAAATACAATTTTTTTTTTAATTTTATCCTTTGAAGTTATATTTTCATGGTTTATACTCTTAAATATATTTTGATATATTTTCTCTCTATATCGTTAAACTTTAAGTTATTAAATTAATGGCTAACTTACTGATATATCATTAAACTTTAAGTTATTAAATTAATGGCTAATGTTTTGAAACAAAATTTTAGCTTATTCTTTTAAAAAACAAGAGATAAAGGAATAAAATTTATATAAATAAAGAAAGAGAGGACTTTTTGTTTTTTGTTTTTTTAAAAAAGAGCACAAAAGCCCATTTGATCCCTCAAGTTTTAACTTTTTATATTTAATTTCTAAAATTTTGAGTTATAATGTTTTAATTCTAAATTTTATTTTGATCATATTTCAATTTCTAGAAATAGAAAAAGGAAAAAAAAGTTTACCCAAAAAGTTGAGAACTAAGAAAGTGATCGGATGGTTAGATTATAGCCATAAATAACTTTAATTTTGGTGTCTAATGATTATAGACATAAAAAAATGTTTTAAATTTAATTTAAAGATGATTTTTTTAAAACCAATTAAAATTTATTTCCTTGTTAAACATTGAATTTTAAAGGTTCATATGATGTTTTTTTTATTTATATTTAGAAAAATGGATTTCTAAATTCAAAAAATGGTCACGAGATAGAGACAAGTTCAATGCTGGAAAATTGAACCAAAAAAACAACATGTTATCCATAATTTTTTTAAGAAAACAATTGGCCCATGTGTATCTCCTAGTTAGTTAAAAAAAACAAGAATAGAATTTAGGCTTGGTCTAGCTTTGGTCCTAGGCCTAGAGCACCTAATCTCTCATTTCTTTTATTCACTTGTTGTTTTTATTTTTCAGAATAAAATGCTTTTTAATTAAGATTATTACGATGAAATTTTAAAAAATCAACCAATTATACCTCTTCTCTCAAATGAAATTTGAGCTTTTATAGTAATATGATCAATTTAATTGCAAAAAAAATTAAAATATTTATATCTTATATGCATAATTTTAAAAAATTACTCATTGATATGAAATGAAAAAAATATTATATTTTTATTTATTAGTTTTTACATAGTTTTCTAAAATTAATATTGTTTTGTTTTATTTATACTATTGTGTTTACCATGATATGCATTCTTTTTTGTTTTTGGATTGAAATTTGCTTTTCATACCATGCTAAGTTTTAATTTGAAAATCATTATTCTATTAAAAAACTATTTTCGTTATAAAAAAACATGAATATTATGGAAGCATGATTTTAGCTGGAAAAGTATTTGTTTTCTCATTCATTTAAATTCTTGCAAATGTTTATTTGATTGTGTTAGGTTTTCATATAGAAAATCAAGCTACTTGTAAAAAGAACATACTCTTTCATCACAAAAAAAAAAAAATTACTTTGATAAAAAATGAAATTTTGACTAAATTTTTTTTTATTGTTTAAATTTTTAAATTTTATTATTATATAATTAAATAAAAATAGATTTTGAAAATCGTTTAGTGATGGCAAGGGTACAGGATTTTACTGTAAACTAAAAGATTTTGGTGTTTTATTGTAACTTTGCTCCTACACGTCAAGATTAGGTCCCTAAAGTTTTCCCAAGGGTTCAATTTCATTCCAAAATGTTCCAAACTTTACATTTTTTTTGTCCTTGTAGTTTTTGGTTTTTATAGTCTGGTCTCTAAACTTTATTTTCCGACATTTAAGTCCTTAAACTTCCTTTTCCTTCATTTCATTGTCATCCTTCTACAGATTTCAGGCCCAAATCTCCCTTGTACTTATTTTTTTTTTAATTAAAAACCATATTCTACTTATTTTTTTTAAAAAAAACCCATAGAACCCTTAAACATTAAAAACACAGATGTGAACGTACTAATGATCACGACTCTTGTAGTCGTTTAAGATATTTGGCATTATGCATGCTTTTCTTTACTTTATTCAACCGAATCATTGTCCGCCTTTGCCTGCACCATGCCACTAATAAGCAAGTGTCAGTGAAACAGATGGTTCTAGGGGTAGGTGCAATACTATTTTAATGGGTCTTTCTGCATTTTACATGTTGAATTTAACTAGTTGCATCATAAGGCAAGATTGGTGCACCATCTGATATTCTTTGGACCAATATATAACTAATATTCTACTTGCTTGTAATATAAATAGGCAACCCTACAGATTGTAGGGCCATCAATATTCATCGAAATATCTTCCCGCGTATCTACACAAATTAAGTTCACCGACAAATGGCCCCAAGCTTTCTTGATGGAAACTCACTGTTCAATTTTGTTGTCAGAGATGGGAATGGTGTCAAGGGCATGGTGGATTCTGGTCTATCAGAGGTGCCGGAACAATATGTGCAACAACCAGAAGAAAGAATAGACAAGCTTAATGCTATCGCACATGACAACCCACCAATTGATTTGTCAAAGCTAGGCGGACCCGACCATGACCAAATAGTGGAGGAAATTGCTAGGGCTGCCGAGACTCTTGGGTTCTTCCAAGTGACGAATCATGGTGTGCCTGTGGAGCTGCTCGAGTCACTTAAGGATGCTGCAAACAATTTCTTCTGCCAACCTCCTGAAAAGAAGGCTGTCTACCGTCAAGGTGTGAGCCCTAGCCCATCGGTGAGGTACGGTACAAGTTTTGTGCCTGATAAAGAGACGGCATTAGAGTGGAAGGACTACATTAGCATGCGTTATACTACTGATGCTGAAGCTCTTCAATATTGGCCTCAGGAATGCAAGTGAGTGCTCTTTGATTAAATTCGATAGCTTTCTTTTTTCTGGTTGTCAGTGATTAATTTTGGATTTTTTTTTGTTAAAAATAAAAAAAATTATGTTTTTAAATTATTTTTATAATGTGAAAAATAATTTTAAAAAAATAAAAAATATATATTTTAATACATTTCTAAACAAAAAAAATATCTTAAATTATTATTGTTATCACAATTTTAAACAAGTTTTAAGAGGTAGTTTAACATTGAATTTTAATTTATTATTTTTTTTTATATTTTTAAATTGTTTGATATTAATATTAAAAAAATTAAATATAAAAAATATTATTTAAATAAAAGATATTTTTAAAAAATAAACTCAGATATACCCGCCAACCAGGTTTCTTTTTTTTTAAAAAAAAAAACTTTCCAACTTGTAATCTTGGAAATAGCAAAAAAATTATTTCTAAACCTGTTTGGTCAAGGACAGATTATGTATGGAGTTCATGTGAACCCCACTTATAAAGAAGTCCAAAAGCATAGACTACCACAGCAACAGGTACATATTTAACCTACCCTACCCTCGATTCCAAACACTCCCTTAGACTTGCATTTATTAATCAGAAGTATTCAACGTACTCAAACTGAAGACCAACTGCTATCCATGTCTGACCAGCAATCATACATGGCTCTTATCCATGTAATAAAAAACTTGCACTTGGAATATCTCGGGGAATAGCACTAAAAATAAATAAAGATATTTTTAGTGTTTTCTTAACATCTAGGGGACACTATGTGTTTATTAATCTTCATGCTATGGTGTATTAGAATGTAATAACTGCATTTTCATTCTAATGGGATGGACAAAACTTGTCTGATGATAAATATTTTTACTGTTGTTAGGGATGTGGCGCTGGAGTACCTGAGGACATCAATAAAGATGGTGAGGAAACTTCTGGAAATTCTGATCGGGAAGCTTGGAGTGACTTTGGATGATTCAAAGATTGATGGCCTAATTGGTTTAAAGCTGGTTAACATGAACTTTTATCCAACATGTCCTAATCCGGAGCTTACTATTGGTGTGGGGCGCCACTCAGACATGGGCGTGCTTACTGTATTATTGCAAGATGACATTGGTGGTTTGCATGTTAAAATGGAGGAAGAGATGGATGGCAAGAGAAAGGGAGATTGGTTGGAGATCCCTCCAGTCCCTGGTGCTTTGGTCATCAATGTTGGTGACACCTTACAGGTTTGATAATATTCAAAATTAATTAAAACATGTCTGAGGAGTTCAATAAATGTGATTATAACTTAACTCTTTCAATTTTTTTTTTTTTTTAAATAGACTGATTTAAATCCACCAGCCTAATAGTATTAATAAAAATGATTGATCATATTCTTGAGGATTGATTGTCATTTTCAGCAAACTATAGAAAATAAATTTTTTTCAGCATGACTGAAAACAAACCTCATATTAATAATTCCAGCAAATGACATGTTTCTATTAGATACTAAGCAATGGAAGATACAAAAGTGCTGAGCACAGAGTGCGTACTGCAAGAACCAAGTCAAGAGTGTCCATCCCAATCTTCACGATCCCAAAACCAACCGAGAGGATTGGACCATTGCCTCAAGTAGTGGAGAGAGATGGAGTTGCTCGTTACCGGGAGTTCATCTTCGAAGAATACATGAACAACTTCTTCAGCAATGCACATGATGGAAAGAAGTCTCTTGATTTTGCAAAGAATATATAGCCTGCTTGATGCAATAACTTCTTTATATATAATGTATGCTTGTGTGCTAATGTGTTCTCTTAAGCTCTTGTCATTTGTCGTGGTTTTTGTTTGTGCCTAGCTTGCTATAGCAGCTCGCCTTGTAATAAAACCCCTCCTGTCCTCTAGTATGTCTCAAATAATGTTTATGTAATAATCTTGATTTGTTCGAGTTAATTACAATTTTCATTCCGTATTTTCAAATCTTGCCCTTCCTCGTCAGCCTTCTTATAGGGTTCATAATGAGCTTCCAATCTTTCGTAAACGAAAGGAATATGAGACCTGTGATATGCCAAGTAATCGACATTTTAGCCAACTGCATTTCCACCAGTAACAATCAAATATAACTTCGGTAACCGTTATATTGTACAGATATAAGGCAAGAATAATACAAGGAAAACAAAAGACCTGAACTCGAGAAGGCCTCATCTGTTCCTAAAACAGTGTAAAATAAATGCAGCATAGACTTGCATTTGGATACACATCAAGCAAGTTCTCCAAAAGTCTTTCACCGGCCAACCAATCAACTAGTAGGCCAGATTTATTGGGACAGCAACAAGAGCAGGGAAAATTCCTGGTCATGTCTTAGAAAACATCAATAAAATCCAACTACAACTAAACTTTCAGCTAGCCCCGCTCTCAAACCGACAATTGTCTGAACTGTGCTTAGACCATTGTGGAAGAAAACCGATTTGAAAAGAAAAAACTGGCAAAGCAAGACTTCAATCCTGCAAACATCTGAGTGCAAGAAATATAAAGGACTCAATCTCTACTATCAAAAGTTGTACTCCAACAGATCACTGGTATCTTGGCAAGACCAGCCCTAAGAGCACAGTCATAACCATGCTTCTTAGAAGAGGCATCTGTTGACTAAATATGTTTAGTCAAAGTCTCTTTTGGTTCTTCTAGGAGTTCTATCTGGATGTGTTGTTCTGGTTTCCTTATTTATCTTCTAGTCTCTTTTGTGTGTTTAGTGAATGAGTGTCAGTTCATCTCCTACTGTAATTTCTTTTTGCATAATAAAAGAACAATTCTCTTGTTCTGTCAGCTTGTTTTCCTTTACAGAGTTCTTAGTGATCTTGGGCTAGTGTGACTCAAGTCTCGCTATTGTTTTTTACGTGGTAACGGAGCTACAAGGAAGGTAGTTGGTTGTTGCAAGACCCTTGGTAGAGAAAATTAGCTGTAGTGCAAAATATAATTGAATGGCCGTGTAACTAGACATGGTATGGAGCTTTTGATAGAATCCAGTTAATAAGTTTTGAGGACTATTCTGAGTCTTATCTTGTTGGCGTACATCATAGGATGTTGTTGGTGGATATTGTAAAGTTCTGAACTTTTGAATGCAATTATTCTCGATTCTAATAATTATGTATGTAAAAAATTTAAATAGATTTTTTTTCTATTTCCGATACTCTATCTATCAACATTTTTAAAACTTTATTTTTATATATATATATCTTGATGTAATATTTAATCTAGCATTTTTTTTCCATGAAATTTTAGTAAAATTTTGTTTTTACAAAAATCTTATCCATATTTTTAACCCGCACAACAATAATAATCAACATATATTTTCACCATTACTCAGGTGATCTCAAAAATACCCTTAACCCATAATTTTTCATTATTAACATCATCATATTAAACATCAATTACATGCAATATCATTTTCATAAAACCCTTTAAATAATATATCATACATGTATGAAAAACAAGTTCATTAACAATTCATTATTTTCCTAAATACCACCCTACAAGGTCAATTCACTAACAATTCATTATTTTTCTAAATACCACCCTACAAGGTCAATCTAAACTTATACTTCAATTTATTACAAAATAATAGCAAACTCTACCTAATACAACTACAAAAGATATGTGATAATCCACTCCAATGACACTAAGTTGAAAAGATATAAAACATACATTTATAAAATTAGTCATTTAGTAAAACATGCACTTCATTTCAACAACTTGAAAGTATTAGCATAACTTGAATTATCTTTTCATAAAATAATTACTTTTGGTTTCAACATCAACCAACTTCTTACATCCATATTTGATCTATATTGCATTTCTAACTCATTATATTAATTCCATATACAACTATTCTAGCCTTCCTTTTATTATATGCCATAAGTTATCAGTTATAGGT
The DNA here is from genome assembly GCF_000495115.2 of Populus euphratica. Taxonomy (NCBI): domain Eukaryota; kingdom Viridiplantae; phylum Streptophyta; class Magnoliopsida; order Malpighiales; family Salicaceae; genus Populus; species Populus euphratica. The sequence goes on from NW_011499858.1 coordinate 1,770,654, forward strand.
ATAGATCAAATACTTTTCTCTCTTGTTATCCTGCTTTAAGCCTTGAAATATACTTTTTTTAGATAATAACCCAGATCAAAATCATCAAAATCACCCCTCGTACTATAAGCATGTTTTGGAAGTCCTAGGCAATTAGTGAAATACTTCAAATGGATAGAAATTAAAAAAATTTATAATATAAAAGAGACTAAAGTATTATAAAAGAGAGCGATCAAATGCTCATATGGAAAATAAAATAATCTAATCAAAGAAATCAAGAAAAAAAACAAGAAAAAAGATGAAGAGCTCTCTAATTAAATATCCCTAATGATGGAACAACATCCAAAATTAAAGAAAACAAATCAATATAAAACATGAGTTGTGATTCGAAGAATTGGGGCTTTAGTGATATTCCTATTATTTATTAAGTAACTCATGATAGAATGGTCTAATAGTAGCCCTATTCTTTATACACTACTTAATGGATATTGTGAATTTTTCAAACCATAATAAGTCTTATATATAGATTTGCTTGTTATTATGAAATCACTCCAGATGGAATGGTCTAAAATTAGACCATGTCCTTTGGATGTTATTTAGTCAAATCATGCTCATGAATATCTTAACCTATATCAAATGATTCTATTATCTATTAAAAGACATAGGATGGAATGGTCTCATAATAGACCATGTTCTTTATATGTTAATTAACATATAATAAAGTCAATTAACATAATCCATCAAATAAACTAGGATGGTAACATCGGACTCATGTTCTTTAGACTTTGTTTATAGACAATGACAATACTTTAAATAAAATGCATACCACTTTAGAAAAACCATATTAAAACATAATTATTATTAAAAATAAACAACAACATAGCTTACTTTAAATAAAATATATATCATATTATCTACTTCTCTATTATATAATTAGCCCCTTACTTAGAACCTTTAAAGACAAGTTAGAGTTTCTAGTTACCATAAAATTAGATGGTGACTTTTTTTTTTTTACATATTAGTATGCCTTGATGTACACATGTTATAGTAGTTGCATAGAAAAAATGTTTTTCCTCGGTCTATGATCCTTATAATTACTAATTACATGATTTTTTTTCCTATGTCGCACATGTGCGACATCGTGGTGAATATTTCATCCTCATATATTTATTTATCTGGCAAATGTGAGAGAAAAGGAATTCTTGTTTTCTATCCGTGGCAAATAGGAATGAGAGTCGTCATCTAGTATTTTGATCACTAGGAACCCTAACTGGTTTTAGAGATCGGGTATGGAGACTGGTTACGTAAAGGAAAGGTATTAGCAACCCAAATACATCTTACCTAAGATAAGCATCATTGTTTAATTGTCTGATAAAAATATAAGGTATTGTCATGTTTTCTAATTGTGTAGTCTGTTTATGGTTTAAGAAAAGTCTTCATCGGTAAGGAGATCTTTATCTTATCACATATAAACCGAACCCGTTCTATATCAACAAAAGAAATTTTAGAATATTGGGAATACATTTTATATATAAATTCATAATCCCAGATGCTAAAAGAAAACAAAATGATTTTTTAAAATTTTTAAAAATATAAGCCAAGTTCTCGTAACTTTAATAAACTGGTTATTAGAGCCAAAATGCATATTAAAACATGTTTTTGAATTTTGTTTTATAATTTTTGTAATGTTTTGACAAAAATTGGATATTTTAATAATAAATTCGTATCTTTATAATATAAAAATATAAACCAATACTAATCAAGATGGATAGAAAAACACACAATAAAATCACAAATTTTTTAAAATATTTTTTTGAATTTGTTTTAGACTAGGCTAGACTCGACCTTCTCATTTTGGGCTGAGTCGGACTTGTTTAGCCTAGTGAACAATGGAGCACTCTCCATTGTTCATACATAATAGTGGAGGAGTCAGGGACGACGAAGGAGAAGAAGCTGACCTAGCAATGGTGGTGGTGTTGGTGTTGACGGTGGCAGGCTATGGTGGTGTTGGGGAAGAATGGCGCGACAAATAGGGGATTCCAGATGGCAACTCTTTTTCTCTTTTCTTTTTGTTTTTTTCTGTGTTTCTTCTTCTCCCTATTTTTATCTCCTACTTCTCTATTTATTCTTCTTCTTCTTCTTCTTTTTTCTTACTGTTGTTGATGGTGGCTCAAGGTGGGGGCGAAGAAGAGGACTAGTGGTGATTCACTTGGTTCCAGACTACTAGGTGGCGATTCTTGGCGATGCTATTGGTAAAAATAATGGTTCTTCTTTCTCCGTGTTGTCCTCTGTTTCTTCCCTTTCTCCTTCTCTCTTGCTCTTCTATTGTCTGTTTCATTCTTGTCCTTTATTCTTTGTCTCCTTTCGTTCTTGCTTCTTTCCCTCTCTGTTCATCTCTATTTTCAAAACAATCTATGTTCCTCTCTCAAACTATCCCCTGCTTTCTTCTCTCTATTTTGTTCTCCTCTCCAAAAATCTCCCAGGTGGCTCCCCAAAATTTTTCCGTCGCCCCCGGTTCATTCCCCTCCCCTTCTTTTTATAAGTAGGAGAAGAGGGAGCCCCCCTACTTTCTGTCTCATCATGGTGCAGGGGAGCAGGGCTACCTTACCTTTACAGGGTAAGGTAGCCGCCCGTTTGCAGGGCATGGTGCCCCTCTCTTTTATTTATCATGTTGGCAAGGTATGTGGTAGCATGGGTTGTGTCAGGGGGGAGAGAGAGAGAGCAAGAGAAAATGAATTCAAAAACTCTTCTTCCCCTACTAAATGTCAAGGGGAAGAAGAAGTAGCAAAGTGTTGTTCAAAATAACACCGTATATTTATTTATTTTGAACAGTGCATGAAAAAAAAATGAATTTGGAAATAATCCAAAAATTGGCTATGACATTCTATTGACACGACCAAAAAATTGATGTCTTCTCCCAAGTATATGAGTGTAAAAGTAATAAATAACCCGGTAAGATCACAGTCGAACCACAAGGAGGTTAACTATATAATAATAATAATAATAATAATAATAAGTGAAAGAGGAATTTGAATATAAGATTAATGTAAGGATTAAACGATGATAAAAACAAATGTCAAGATTAGAGAATCTATTAATGGTATTTCAAATAAGTATAGTATAAACTATTTTTATTACTCAACTAAAAACCACATACAAAGAAAGTTCCAATCGGATGATTTATCCTTAATAGTTTATTATAAATTTTTAACATGATCATATTATTTTTTTTTTTAAATAACACCAAACTTTTAAATATTGTCAGAAATTTATGATGTTAACTTATGTAAACAACAAATCAAATTCCTTTTATAGCACAGGTGTAGGTTATACCATATGGTTGGCTATGAAAATATCAAACATTTATTGTACCAAGTGTTATACAATACGAATATAGATTAACAATTTAACAAGTAAAGTATTTAGCCCTATGTCTTAACTTTCCATTCATATAAAGCAGATTTAAATCTAATTGTTATTGAGTTAAAAATTAGAGAGATATGTGGCATTTTATGATTAATCAAAATTTAAAATGATGCCCAATAGGAAACCACCATCTATTTATATAGTGGCAACTAGAGCTAATTTTGGATGAATGGACTAATGCTGTCACAAAATTAAAATGTCAAGGATTCAACTGTCCTTTTTGAAATTATAAATTTGTATTTATCATAAATCAAAATCACATGAATCTCTAGTTTCATTAGTCCTAAATTATAAAAGCATTATTCTTTTTAGAAATATTATACCATGAATCTATACTATGAGATTTTATAAATTTTGGATTTCTGTTTTTGGTTTGTACTTCGGAGTTTAAACCTCACAAACCTATATAGTGTGTAGTGTGTATAGCAGTGCACTTTCATTCGCTTGGCATTCCAACTAAAAGATTAATTTTTAGAATGAAAGTGGAAAATTGAAAATTTGATAGGAATAAAAGAATTTATTATTATTATTATTATTATTAGAGAAACGTACGTATAACCGAAAGAAAATAAAATATTGAACATGTCTTGATATATCTTAATTACAGCTAAGGTTGTTTCTTGACTAGAGCTGAATTGTCCCTTGACTTGCTCTGTTTTTTATTATTATTTTATGATCAATCAATTGTTAATTGACTACAATTTATCAAGTTTAATTTTCAAACAATTTGAGACTTTTATATATGACACTGGTTGAATTTAAACAATTTGTGTGTTTTCTTATTCTTCTAGAGACAATCACCATCATGGATTTTTATGTTATAACAAATTTGAAAATTTACCATGTCTCATGAAAATCTAAAATAATAATAATAATAATAATAATAACAACTAACTACTTGTCTGCAATCTCAATATTTAGAGCCTTATTGACGTTGTATGCAGTGAAAGGATAGTAAGATTTCTTACACCTCTGAACTTACGAAGATTTACATATATGTAGTCATGAGGAATTCTGAATTTTTATGATCAAAGTATTGATGGAGAAAGATAATTACAAGGTCGGTTCAAATAGAAAAATCGGTAGCCCTAAGTAAGCCCAGAGTGAACAAGATAAAATACAATCTTAGAATCATTTGCCAATCCTTAAATATTAAAGCACTTTCCTAACAAAAAAAAACTGATTAAGATTTGAATCACTTGACAAAACCATCTTCAATGTAAGAATAACCATTTAGTACTCATGACATTGAGACTCACACTTTCCGCTTAACAATCAATACGTTAGTTTGTATAAAATTCATATAAAAATAAATCATTTTCAAATATAAATTATTATATAGGGATGAACCATCCAAGAATTTGAAGCCAATGGCGGAAACAAAGTCTGAAAGTCAATGCCGCGATGAGCTTCGATCCAGAACCGAAGTCTCTAAAGTCAATATTCGCCTGGTCCAAATGCTCTAGATTGATAAGTCCTAACTTTTCCAGCTAAATGACATATTAGATGCCAACACAGCTCTATATATATATATATAGACACACACATACAAAGAGCCTCTTCTTCTTTGACTATTTTCCACCGTGTGGCTGCAAATAAAAGTTGATTTTTATCATGAAGAAAACCCAGCTCACCACGCAACGGATTGAGATAATTAAGCGTGAAATTCAAGTAAAATATGGTGAGTTATTAGATAAGATTTTAAGATATTATTTATATTATTTTTTAATAAAATTTTTTAAATAAATTTTTTTTAAATTTTAAATTTATATTTTATATTATATTTGATTTTTATCAAATAAATAAAGATGATAAAATTTAAATTTATAATTGTTTAGTTATTGAAGTTATAATATGATATAAAAAGTTAATTTAATTAAATTTAAATTATTAAATAAAATATTTAAATATTATTTATATTATTTTTTAACGTAAGAATGAAATATCAGCGAAATCTACAGCAAGATAATCACTGTTACTGTCGTAGTTTAATTAATTGCAAATGGCATAGACACTGAGCTGGGCCCGTCAGATCGGAAATCATCAAACCGACAACGCTATACAAAACCAAAAATTAATATTCCATATATAAAAAAAGAAAAAAAGAAAAAATGCAACCTACTGGTGCAGAAAGGAATTTACTGCCTGGAGCATGGATGTCTTTGTTCGGATGATTAAAACCCTTTCACCAAACTGTTTTCTGGTGTTTTAATGTTATTTATGGCTTAGAAAAAGACAAAAATGTTTCAATCCCCAAGTTGGAGAAGGGACTTGGTACATGACTGAACATTTTCTGAATCTATATACACCCAATTAATGCTATCCTAAAAAAATTTCCTAATACACGAGTTCATAAACTATTTCTTTTATGTGTAACATTTTTTATTATTATTATTATTTATATAAGTGTTTGAGTCAATTTATATATATTATAATTAATTTTATAATTTATTAAATATTCTGTAAATTCAATAAACATATAAAACACTATAAAGATGATTATAACCTAAAATCAAGCCATAGGCAGAGCAGAATCTTGAAGTTGTCTCTCATCCTTTCTAAAAAGCTAAACACTTTATCTTGCATGGTATTTAAGTTTTCATACCGACTAGGATTGTCTCTAATACCATTATATCGAGCTTCTAGCTTGAGGAAGAGACTTAGCGTGCAACCTAACAATAATTGAGCTCGCATGTGCGACATTAAGTTGAAATGCCTTGTTCTAATTAACTAGTGTAAGAGAAATCTGTTATTGCGAATGAGTGCGTAAATTGTTCTTCATAAATTATTTCTTATATCTTATTTTAATTTTTCATAACAATTATAATGATATTCATGGCTTATGAAAGAAAACAAAAAACAAAAATAAAACAGAGAGAGAGAGAGAGAGAGAGCGCGGCAATGGAGGAATATGATATGATATATATTTAGTCAGCACTATGAATGGAGACAATTAATAAAATAAATGAATGGTCTTTTCTATCTCTCCGGACCTGTAGTTAACAATCCGTCTAATTTTGAATGGATTTTGCTCTCATCAGTTATTGATATATCTTGTTAGTCGTCAAACAACTTAATAAATTAGTTAATTACTAGTGTATTATCCAAGCTAGGTTTTTGACAAAAAAATAATATCTAGATTGTTAAAAAAAAATATTCAACAATATCATAATTAAACATGGCATAATATTTTAAATTTGAAAAATTCTTGTTTTTATCTTATTGTATGATAAAAAAAATATAAAAATCAATTTTAATCAATTCAATATTATTGATAAAATTTAATTAAAAAATTCAACATAAAATAATAAAATTAAAATAAATAAAAAAGAGCTAAAAAACCAAAATGCCACTAAAAAAAGGCATGGGTCTAATATCAAAAACCGATTCACATACCTTCGCATATGATTTTGGTTTTTTTTATCTTTAAATAAGTAGCGCTAACAATATTACCCATTACATTTTAAAAGGAAGAAAAAAAGTAACGTGAAAGACAAAATATTTTTCTCCTAGTAATTCATAAATTAATGTTTGCACAATTTCATCTGATCATTTTCGATTTAATTTAGTTTATCCAAAAACAATCAAACAAAAAAAAATCAAAATTATTGATATATTTTCTTTAAAGATTCTATATAGATTTAATTTTTTACCCTTAAATACTCAATTATATTAAATTGTTATTGTTAATTTTATATTTATTAAGTTTTTTGGCCATTGAAAATTCATTTATATGAAATTATTACTATGAATCTTATGTTCAATAAATTTTACACTTTCTAATATTTTTTCTATTTTCAAAAAATTTAAATAACACAAATTTATAATCACACATCAATAAATTAAATTTTACATTACATATCATTTACTTCGAACTTTCACCATGAATCAGTTGCATAGTCAAGATTTGCGCGTACGAGAACTTCTAGAAATACTTCCATTTCAATATGTATGCAACAGATGAATATTCATTGGTTCAAAACATCATTGAAAGAAGAAAAGGAATACAATAGAGCTGTCTTTTTATTTTCAATGCCCACGCAATTAAGTAATTTATTTATTCTAGTAGTTTTCACAATATTAAGCTCTTACACGACATCTACGACCAGAAAGATTTTCTTGTACGACAAAATAAATTGAGACAGTTTTATATATATTGTCCTTTTTTTTTTACTTGATCACCCCTTTATAATTCATATATAGCTAAATAGGAGCATCAAATATTTATACCAATTATATATATATATATATATATATATATATATATATAATAAGAAGTATTCATATATAACTTTCATAAGAAAACCATTTTACTTTCTATCACAGAAATTTAGGTTAGTACATGTAAGAGAAAAAAACGAGTGTTATTTATTTTTTGTAATAAGAAGTAAATTACATGTGCTCCTGAAACCCCAAATATAGTAGTACTAGTAGTTGTGCTGCTGTTAATGACCAGAATCCTCACCCCAGTCCTTTAAATGAGGAGTGGGTAAATTCTAGAACATCATACAAACAAGCAGGTAAATTCTAGAGAAGAGCAATTCTTATGGGTCATGGGAAATTAGTATTTACTTGCATAAAATAAGTAATATTATTGTAGATTTTATAAAGTCAAATAAGTGTGAAAAAGTACAAAGTTAATTGAATACTCAGTCCATAGTAAGAGAATATGTATGCATGCATTCATGTAATAGGTTATTACCCGTTTGTTTACAAGAGATGGCAGGCTACCCATCATAATATGACTTAACTAATCTTTTAAAATAAGTATCATTTCAAATAGCAGATTAATTCAACATAAATACGCGGCACTTTTTATATGTTTTGACTTGAATAGGCTAAAATAATGTTAAAAATATTAGAGGAAACATGATCAACAAAATTAATTTGGGGGAGGTTAGTCTTGGTCATCAATTCTTCTTTTTTTAACACTTGTGTGTGATTTCATATACTGAAAGATTTGAGTCTAAGAAAAGTATAATACAAAGTTGTCATGCTAGGATCAAGTGCCTGATTTTATCAAGTCGTGGATGGCAACTAAAGAACAAGTGCAAAGACTATTTCTACCTTCTTAGATCTTGGTGGGTCCTTCTTACCTCGTGCAGTCAAAATTCAGACTTGACCTTAGCCCCTCAAGACATTATTAAAGAACGTTCTTCCATGTCCAAAATTAACTTCAAACTGTTATGATCACCATTTTCTCTCTACCACAACAGCAGACAGAAAAGGGGGTTGTAGCGAATGGTGGAGAAGATCATCAATATGAACAGTCAAGATCATATGAGGAGTACTAATTATAAAGATGATGATGACGACGAAGAAGAAGAAGTTCAACTTCCAGGGTTTCGATTTCACCCAACAGATGAAGAACTTGTTGGGTTCTATCTTCGTAGAATGGTTGACAAGAAGCCTCTCAGAATTGAACTCATCAAACAAGTCGAGATCTACAAATATGATCCATGGGATCTACCAAGTAAGTTATTTGTTTCAGCTCTTAATTATTTTTCATATAATATCTCTTTTTCTTTTTCACATAGAGGTTTTTTTAATCAAAATAAAACGAAATATTAGGGTTTGAGAAAACAAATCCATAAGAATTTTGTGCATGGATTTATTGATATAATATAAATTTTAAGTAATCATTTTCATTAATTTTAATGAAGTTATAGTGCATGACTGATCTCTAGTTAGCTAATATATATACTTTTAATTTCTTGGCATATGTTGATATGAAGAGATATAAACGATCGGTTAGGATTTCTAGCCATATCCATGGCTACATATAACACTCACACATGTAAGTGAGATAGAGGAGATCACTTGAGAAAAATGAAACAACAAAACAAAAGGTGTTTATCAAGAAAGCAATGTAACAAAGTGGTGGTGGTTATAAAGGATATTTTCAATATTTGTTTTATGCATTTTTTCATGTGAATTTTACATATATTTATAGAGAAAGAAACTATATAGCAAATCATTCGGCCACACACAGAGTTCATTAATTAAGAAGTAAATTTGGTTTCTTGATTATATTTCTCTTTTATAAATTTATATTTTGCTTAATTTGTCTTATTTTAGTAAGTTAATAGGAAAGTTGGTTAAATTTGTTTGATTCGTATTTAAATTAAAAAAAAAAATTCACTTCATCTTTGATAATTTTCTTCTCGTGTTTAGTCATGCCATATTCTTAATACCTAAATCAGGCGCTTAATAAAAGCTTCTTCTTCCATAAGAAAATGGTAAAATAGCAGGGCCTTCTACGAATGAGAAAAATTAAGAAATAACGAGAGAGAATAATTTCATTTCCTCTTGAAGAAAAAAATAGCTGGCGAAACTATTTTTGTATAAACCACTTGTTTCAGCCAGCATGCCAACTTCTTACATATTTTGCCGCAAATCTCTCTCTAATTTCTTTGGTGTATATTCATGTAGAGTCAAGCTGTGTGGGAGATAAGGAAGGGTACTTCTTTTGCAAACGAGGAAGAAAGTATAGGAATAGCATAAGACCTAACAGGGTGACAGGGTCTGGATTTTGGAAAGCAACTGGCATTGATAAGCCAGTGTATTCAGTTGGAGGAGAAGGCTGTGACAGCATTGGACTCAAGAAAACACTTGTTTACTACGGCGGAAGTGCAGGAAAAGGTACAAAACCCGATTGGATGATGCACGAGTTTCGCCTTCCCACGAAAGATAACAGCACCTCCACGGCCACTGTCAAAGCTAAAATCTCTGATCAAGAAGCTGTAAGAACATAAACTAACTAAAATAAATTATAAATTATAGATGCTCGAGATATTATGATTTTTTTAACAAATTATTCTACCAAATACTGATCTTTGCTAAATCAATGATTCTATCATCGTTATAATTTTGTCAGTGAGAGGTATAGCTAGGAAAATAAACTCTTGTATCTCTACTCTCTAGTATTGTTGTAAATCATAAAGCAACAGATTTTACACAATGATAATTATACATGAAATAGGTTCATATGTATCAAAGAATATAATAAACTTTTAGTTGGGAATTCGTTTAATAATAATTTAAATTTTTACATTTAGTAATTCTTTAACATGGTACGTATTATGTTTTTTGTACATGGAAAAAAGAAAATCTTTCGCAGTTCCAGGCATGTGCGAAGAGATGTTGTTCCTCCATCATATTGGTGGTCTTGGTATAAATATATGATGGACCGATGGAATGGCCTCGTGCACTATTATATAGCTTCTCATCATTGAATTGAAAAGATCATGGTAATTGGAATACTCATTCATCTTTTCTTTGCCAATTGATTTTTGATGGATTACAGGAGGTATGGACACTTTGTAGAATTTTCAAAAGAAACGTGTCGTGCAGAAAATACACACCAGATTTGAAGCAATTATCAACTACACTTCAACAACCACCAATCGACACAGGCTCCAAGATATGCTGTCAAGTGGAATCTAATTACACTCAAGAAAGCTACGTCAATTTTGGTGCTCCACTCATTCAACATTACGATAATAAGCCTCCAGTTCATCATGTCAAGGGGAGGAAACCACTGCATGTGGACCAGTTGAGCTTCGAAGCTCAACCACCATCTATGGCTTCATCTTTAAACATTTCCAGCCCATTTGGAAATCAGATTCTTACGCATGGGGAATGGGATGAACTTACATCAGTTGTAGATGGTGCTTTTGATCCCTTTCTTGTGTGAATATTTGTGTAATTATATTAGTGATATATAGTTAATTGGGACTAAATTAGCTTTACTATTTGGTTTGTAATATGTATACATAGCCCTGAAAGACAATATTCGTTTTCCCATGGACTTGACTTTTTCTGTTTCGAAAGGTGTTCATGCTTTTCTACTTCTTTACTGGATGTTGCATGGAAATTGAGTAGATGGGTTTGAATTCATGAAATTGATCAGCCAATAAGCAAATCAGCCGCTTCTCCAAAAAACCACCTTCAGATTAGACAACCTGTGACTCTCTCTCAAAAAACTTTCCTAGCCTTTAAACCATTGAGCTGTCGTCGGCTGCTATCGCTGGAACTAGCTTCAAAATCTCTCCTTTCCCTTTTCTCTGCAGGTTTCATCCTTATCTTTCCTTCCTCTTTCACAATCAATTTTACATGATATATAACGACAGAATGCTCATTAGGCATTTAAACATTGATTCTTTCATTAAAATATTTACAGCAACTTATCGTTTAATTATTATGTCGGTATATAACTACTAATAAATTTATAAATGGGAAAAGTACATCAAGCAAAATAAATTTATCACCATCATTATCGATAATTTTATTAATGAATATGATACATCATCAATAAAAAAAGATAAATAATTTATAATTCTATTTGTTATTAAAGTCATATATATTACTAACAAAATTAACTCATCAGTGATTTACATATTATCAAAGAAAATTCCTGTAATTTTTTTAAACTCTCTTATACTTTCTAAAGGATTTAGTTCGTTAATAATTTTATTTGTAATTGTCATTAGTAAAGTTCTGTAATTTTTTTCAACTCTTTGAAACTCTTTTTTAGAGGTTTATTTCATTAGTCATTTTGGAAGTATTGTATTTAATAATTTTTTTAAAAAATAAAATAAACAAAACAGAAAAAACTAAAATAAATAAAACAAAAAAAAAACCAAATATTTAATATAAATTTGTTTAAAAAAAATATCAATTTGAATATAATTTATCTTAATTTATCTAAAGGATAAAAGTTGAAAGAGCAGAAGGGGGCAAATATGGATCTTCATCGGGACTAGGTGGGTGAAGGATAAAATTTGAAAGAGCAGAAGGGGGCAGATATGGATCTTCATCGGGACTAGGTGGGTGACGAGATGACCACATGTACAATCAAGATTTGACAACAACTCCTCAAATAATCGCTCCTCGTCAGGTCATCTAATGTAACATCTCATATCAAAAGAAGGGTATCTAGAGTCAGGACATGTTAAAACAGTTGATACCTAATCTTGTAGGACACGTTTTAGGATCTGTAGGCTGCTAAAAACAAAATCGTGAGGGGTGAAATCTGGGTTGGGCTGAGCCATAGCAAACAATATTTTATAAGGGAGAGTGGGTCGAGCCTTACATATGGTATCAAAGCGCAGTTGTGATGAATCATGTATTTTGAGATAGAATGATATATATATATATATATATATATATATAT
>NW_011499858.1:1783276-1796349 GCF_000495115.2 Populus euphratica
GCGCGCGCTTGGTTACCACAAGTATGATAATTAAGGAAAGTGTTACTAGGTTGGCAAAAGGTCGGTAACTAAGGAAACAAGCTATTACCTCGTTATTGTGGTATCAGTAATAAATAATAGATGTGGAATCATTATCTGATAATACATTAGATAATAATAAAGGATTCATGAAGAAAATAATTTGAAATATTAATAAAATGATAATGTAACAAAGGTGTTTGCTGGTTTGATGAAATATGAATGGAGGGTATGAAACCAAATATGATTTAATATTAGAGTGAATATATGATTGTTTAGGGATAATCATGTGTTGGTATAAGTGCTATTGATTGTGTCGTGGGGGTGACATCGTCTGACAACAAAGGAGGCTCTCTATCGTGTCTCCCGGTTGTGGGGTGTTGTGTGTTGAAAAAATTATAATTAATTTTTGGGAGTAGCCACATAGTATTATGGTCACTAGAAATCTATGGTCTACAAGAATCTAAGTAAGGGACTGGCTATGCAAGGAAAAGACGCATCACCCACAGTATATCTTACCTAAGGTAAGTTGCATTGTTGTTTGATTGTTTTTTAAGTTAAGTTTTTATTTATTGGTCTTATATAAGGCTCAAGACAAATCTCTCTTCATGAGAGAATCTCTACCTTATCAGATTAAATCCTAACTGTTTTAAAGTCTAAATTTTAGCATCATATTTATTTACACTTTGTATCTTTAATACTTGAGGGTGTACTTTATCATGTAATTTTATACCCATAAATATTAAAGTCTAGATATGGATCCTAGAGAAGAAAATTGAAAAAATATTTCTTGATATTTTGGCCAAACCCCAATGGATGATCATAAACTAGTTATGATATCCATTTTTGGGTTTTCAAAACATGAGAAATATGTAAATGTTTTTATGAAAATATGCTTGGAAAATTTTTAGGATTTGGTCGTATGCATGAAAACAATTTTAAAAATAAAAATTGATTTAAAAGTTCTTATGAGATTTTTTGAAAATATTTTTAATTTTTTTTGAAATATTTTGGAGAAAATCGGGTATTTTAATACCGGATTTGTATTTTACAGTGTAAATATATAGCACGATATTATGCACAATTAATAGAAAAATATTTAAGAAAATCACAAATTTTTTTAAAGGATTTTTGAAAATTTTTTGGAATTTTTTGTTTTTTTAAAAGGAAATATATAATATAATATTATATATTAATTAAATATTATTAAAAATGTAAGCCGGCTTGACCCAGATAACTGGGCCAAGTAATAAGCCCAAGGATCGGCCTAAAAAATCTTTAGGGCAGGGCTGGACCCAGCCCAAAAATTTGGGATGGGCTAACACTAGCCCAGCCCAATAACAATTTGAAATCTTTGTAGAACGTGAATAGTGTTCACGTTCTGCACGTAACCGAAATGGTTGCAGAAAAACGGAGCTTGATGGAGGAGCAGCTACCAAGTTCTATGGTCACGGTCGTGATCAGGAGGTTAAGCTGATGGTCTGGGCGGTGTCGTTGCAAGGAACGGTGGAGCAGTTGGCGATCAGTGGTAGAGGAAGCAAAAGAAGAAGAAAATGAGAAGCTGTAGAGAGGAGAGAGAAAGGTTCATGGTGGCTCTCAGTGGCCGATAGGTAGCTTCCTATAGCGGAGCTAGTAGTGGATAAGCTATTGGTGGCTTTGGTTGATGGTTGGAACGGCGAAGAGAGAAAGAGTGAAAAACACTGTAGAAAAAAGAGGAGAGAGGCTGGGTTTTTTATTTTATTTTCGAACCCCAATTTCTCCTCCTTCAAGCCATCAACTTCGCCTCTATTTATAACTGATGAAAGAGGGTAATCTTGTCTACACAAGGAAAAAAACTCAACCCTTGATTCAGTCGAGAAGCATCCCAACCATTGGCTCAAAGTGTGCCTCATGAGTTGTTCAAACTGTAGAAAAGGCTGCTTGAGTTAGCCTCTTTAGGTCGGCGCCGGCGTCATCTCATCGTCATTCAAATTGAATTGTTCATTCAGCGTTGTAAAGAAACTGCATGGGATCATTTTCGAGCACTTTTTGTTAGATTTGATGGAGTAATGAAACATTAAGTGCATCTAAAAAGTAGTCACCTAGGCAGCATTTTTAGGCAAAGTCAGGGAAGACAATGAACAGTATCAAACGACGCATCGTCTGGTTTTTTTTTCAAAACAACGTCGTTTTGGATTAGTTAGAATTTTTAACGATTTTCAATTCAGTCCTCCATCATTCAATTGATTTCAATTAAACCCCTAATTAACCCTAAATCATTAATTTAATGCAATTAAGCGCCTAACGAACTTCAATTAGAACCCTTAATTGACCATTAATTCCAATTTCTTCAATTTTGCCCTTGGTTTTTACTAATTAAGCCCCTAAATTGTGACAAATTTTGCAGATTGGTCCTTAGTTTTGAATTTCTTTAATTTGGCCCCTGATTGACCCCAAAACTTCAATTTTCTTGCAATTTAACCCCTAATTTTAATCAATTAACATGGTAAAAATTAAATTTGATCTCTTAAAATTCCAATCTTCTCAATTAAGCCCAAATTAGGTTCTCAAATTTAATTTTTTAGCAATTAAGCCCTAAATAAAATTAATTTGACCCATTTTAAAGTATAATTAAGTCCTTACACTCAATTAAATCCTTCAATTGGACCCAAATTAATTCTTAAACATAATTAAAATTTAATTTGGCCTATGATTAAATCAAATTGGCCTATTAAAAATTTAATTATATCCCTAAACTTAATTTTTATGCAAATTTGTCTAATAATCATTTAATTTGACCCTGACTTTGTATTTTTTTTCTCCATTTTTGGGCATAATGAGGTACAATTAGACCTTGAATTTCCTCAAAATTGCAGCTTGATTCCCCATTTTGCTTTCACCATATTGCTAGCCATTATTATTATTATTATTATTATTTAGAAAAAAATTGATTTTTTTTTAGAATAACCTAGAATTGGGTTATGACAGATTAAAACTTCTGATATAGTGTACAAATAGAGATAAGACTGTTTTGTTATTAATGTCTTAATAAATATTTATGTCAAGACAGTAGCAAGACCCTGTATATTAGGCCCTTGCCTTAATTGACAACACTTTATCTTGAAATTCAAAGAAAAATTAGTTTGGTACATAATAAAATGGACAATGCAAGTGTATTATTGGCATCATAGATATAAGGTAAAGGCTTGGAAATTAGTTATGAAAAGCATTATTAAATTACCTTATGAAAAGTCTTCCCCAAAATCAAGAATGAATTAAGGATTGTAAGCATAGTTATCATTGTAGACATAAAGGAGTAAATGGTTAAAACATGAACATGGATATAATACCTGTTGTGGAATGTTATGGGCTAACGATAAGACATTAAGTTGTCGTTATACTAGATAATAAATAAATAAATAATTTGGCAAGCTACTTATAAAAGTAGGCGAGAAGGTCACAAGTGTGCAATGTATATATATGTAATTGTGGAAATACATAGTTAATAAGGAAACTAGAAAAAAGATGAATTTAAGGAATGAAGAGAACTAATATGCACTAATGGTGAGATGTAAATGAACATTGATTCAGGAGTTAATACTTAATATTATGAGTGTTTGTGCATAGAAGTTGAGTAATTATAGGCACAAAGTGTTACTTGGTAGGCTCTAAATAAGATTAGGATGTGAAAATATGATGGTATGAACAAGTAGTTAAGTATAAAATTATAGGAACCATGAGGAATTCTATATTGAAACACTAAATAGCTAAGATAAATTATAATTGTTAAACTGTAAGGAGTGCAACATGAACTTGGGGAGAGAGAAAAAAATTGACTACAACAATAGTTATATAATAATGTAATTGAAAAACTATGAGAATGACAAGAATTACATGTTAATTGTAACAGACTTAAATGATGGATCCTAAAAGTATTCAATACATTAGTTAGTCGCAATACCAAATGCTAACAAGTAAATAGATATTCAGTTGACAATATAACAAGCTAAAGTTATGAAATTAAGACTAGGCCATCTAACTCAGGTGGTTGGCATGATACTTCACTAGTAGGGTGAACAATATTTAAGATAATTGACATGTTACTTATATTTTTGTTTGAGAAGGAGATGTCATTGATAATGTGACTAACAAGAACAATCATTAGATAAGATAAATGTGATGCTTGAGGTATAGTTATATTAAAAATTTGGAAAGTAATTATAGAAATATTACATATCTATAAGAAATAAAGTGATGTATAAAAGAAAAGGTGTGTCTGGTGGGAGCATGACATACTTCAACAGTGGGAAAATAAGGTGAAATGGTTTTCTCGAGACAAACACAATAGTTGGGCTAATAGATTATTAAATTTAATTATATATACTTCTATATAAAATCCAAGATGCAATTCTTGTATCCATGTTACAGAAAAGAGAAATAAAGAGAGAGAGAAAGAGAGAGAGAGAGAGAGAGAGATTAAAAGTGCAAATAATATTCATAAATATAAGTACAAATCCTAAATTTCGATGATGAAATTTCTTAAAGAAGTAGAGAATGTGAAACTCTTGAAATTTATAATTTAGATATGCATATATGTAAACCCTCATGTAAACATAAGACTGAAAGTGGTATGATTTCAATAAGTGATGAAAGCCAAGATTAGAAATAATAATAAATAATGATATAAAATGGAAGGAATGACCTCTATAAAATGAATTTTGGTTTAGAATTCATAAGGACAGAGAAACTAGTAACATGTTTTAATGGATAAAATAATGAGAAAAATGACAAAATATTTCTAAAAAATAAGTGAGTTAGTAAAGAATATATTATAATAAAGGATAGTGTAATAAAAAGCATAGGACTGAAAGTGCAGGCACCGATTAAAAATCAATAACGTTATTTTGAAATGGTAATGAGCCTGATAAATAAATAAAGGTAAAAATTCTAAAATGAATATATTCAAAAATAATAAAATGACCTTAAAGGTTTAGAAGAAAAATTGATATGATTTTATGTGAAGATTGAACAAGAAAATTTGGATTGTTCACAAAAAAGTCATGAACCGACCAATTTTACATTAGGAAGCATAGCTCTCAATTCAATCATTGGATCAGGATGAAATTTTGCATGAAGTCTATTAATATGTTTTCCTACCTTGTTTAAATATCTCATCCCAATTGGAGTTTGGTAAAGACTAGCGATTTAAGCAGAAATTAACCAAACAGACTATATGAAAAATAAAATAAAATACATAAAGGCATGAATTAGGGATAAAATTATAATTATAGAAAAATATGCCTATAAATCTACATAGAGGCCACTAGTTAAAAAAAAATAGAGAAAATAGGATAGAGAGAGAACTGCAGATTTTGGAGAAACCAATAATGCTCCAGTGGCTATATCTTTGGAATCCACCATTGGATAACGTTGTGTTTTGGATATGTTGTTCTTATTACACTCCTCTACTAACTAATTGGAAGGATTGAAAGGAACACAATCCGTTTGATAAAAATCATCATCGAAATTTCCTGGAAAACAAAAGGGAAATACACCTGTAAGGTAGTTCGGTCACCGATCGATTTATCTCTTTTTCACCATTGGATCATGCTCATTCTTGGATATGTGGTGAACCTAGATGTTATCGTCATTCTGGACAGTGGAGATCGGAAACTCATTCTCCAAAAAGGTTTCATGCATGTTGAACAGTAACTCGTTCATTTTCAGGTAAGCTTAATTTTATTCAGATCTAGGGAGATCTAACTGTTCGATCATTATGATTTTAAGATATATTATGAACAACTCTATGATATGTAGATCTTGGGTTTCAAATAATAATCAGATGTTGATAACTTATTTCCTTTTGAATCTATTGCTAGTTTTGGTAAAATATAGTAAGCATGATTAAATACATGTTTTGATGAAATTAGAATTGTGTGGGTGTAGGTTTTGTGAAAGATGTAATGGTAAAATATGTTCATGTTATTAGTATTATTATAGATTAATTGTGTATTCTTTATATAAGGGGAAGAATGATTATTGTGTAAGAATAGTAAACATTGCTATATAAACATGTTGATTGAATTAAAAGCTACCTTGTTGGTTGTGTGATTATAAATAGGGTGGAACTAAGAAGAAATTGAAATGAAAGAAATTTGAAAAAAAAAAATATTTAAAGCTAACCATAAGTATTTTTGAAAAATTGATTAGTTAATGAAAATTGTCATGGATCCCAACTAATAGGGTGAAATTGTTGTTGTGATAATGATCTAATAATATTAATTGTTAAGGTGTCACATATATTTAATCACGTGAGGAGAAAGTGAAAGAAAATGAATATTTCATCATTTTATTGTATTATTATTATTATTATTATTATTATTATAAGAAATCCCAAAAGGAATTAGTTTTCTTATTTTTGTCTAATATTGCTATATTGCAGAAGTAGGAAAATTGTTTGAATATTTTGTTTTAGAATTAGTTTGAATTTATGATCTAATGATGCCAAATGATCGTGGATGGTGTTTTTTTTTTTTCGCATAAAAATAAGTTGGAAGTTGAAAAGGATTTTCAAGGGATGAAAATCCTCATTGTCCAAAAATTTTAGCTATAAAGGATGAACTATTATGATTGTTGATTTTGAGCCTTAAAACAAAATAATTTGGAGTTGACTTCTTCATAAAAGCTGTATTTCTATGCTTTAGCCTTTGATAGAGATAAAAACACACCCAAAACAGAGTTTTACAACTGTAATTATGATTAAAACATGGTTAAGCTAAATTGATCAGAATTAGACGATTTTTAATCTTTACTTGGAATTGTTGTTGAGTGATGGTTTTAATAACAAAATTATAAGAATGAATATAAACATGAAAATGGAAAAGAGTATGAGATCCTAAAGAAATTCTTTGTGATTGGTTTGAAAATACTAGTTGAATGAAAACTAAATAAAGTTGTGATGTTGGTTGTTACATATGGTATCAAAGTCGAGGACGACTCATTCTTAAAAATGAAAGATGAAACGGTTTTAGTAGTTGAATGAAGAAAAGTTCCAATGAAAAAAAAAATGGAGAAGTGAATAGAATATAAATACACGTTTACCTTTTTAAATTATTGGATATTCATGTTATTATACTTATTGTGATATTCATGTTTCAATAGTATGTATTTTGTTTCAAGATCATCACGTGTACTGTAGGAGTAGACCTTGACTTTTATTCACTTTTTGTTATGGAGTTCTTGGTAGTATATCCTTTATTTTGAAATATTAAAACATTTATAGAACTTAATTTATATATTTGATGTTTAAACTTGAATTATATAAGACCTGGCCCACTCCTTATTCCATAATATTGTCTGTTATGGCTTAGCCCAACCTGGCTTCCACGCCTCATGATTTTGTTCCTAGCAGCCCACAAGCCCCAAAACACGTCCTACAAGGTTAGGTACTAACTGACTTAACATGTCCTGGCTCTGGACACTCTTCTTTAGATCTAAGATGTTACAATCCCCTCATTTTAAGAACCAGTCATCCTCGGCTCTGATACCAAATGTAACAACTAACATCACAACTTTATTTAATTTTCACTCAACAAGATTTCTAAAACCAATCATAAGGAATTTCTTTAGGATCTCATACTCGTTTCCCTTTTCATGTTTATATTCATTTTTATAATTTTGTTATCAAAACCATCACTCAATAATAATTCCAAGTAAAGATTAAAAATCGTCTAATTCTGATCAATTTAGCTTAATCAACACAGAATACTGTCTAGTGTTTTAATCATAACTAAAGCTGTAAAACTCTGTTTTGGGTGTGTTTTATCTCTATCAAAGTCTAAAACATAGAAATTCAACTTTTATGAAGAAGCCAACTCCAAATTATTTTGTTTCAAGACTTAAAATCAACAATCACAATAGCCCATCCTTCATAGCTAAAATTTTTGGACAAACAACGAGGATTTTCATCCCTTGAAAATCCTTTTCAACTTCTAACTTATTTTAATGCAAAACCAATATCATCCAAGGTCATTTGGCATCATTAAATCACAAATTTAAACCAATTATAAAGCAAAAGATTCAAATAATTTCCCTACGTTTACAATATAGCAAGATTAAACCAAGATAAGAAAATTCATTTATTTTGGGATTTCTCCTATTATTATTATTATTATTATTATTATTACAAAAAAATGATAAAACATTTATTTTCTTTAACTTACTCCTCGTGTGATTAAATATATGCAACAAACCTTAACAATTAATATTCTTAGATCATTATCATAATAACAATTTCACCCTATTAGTTGGAATCCATGACAATCTTCATTAACTAATTAATTTGCCAAAAATACTTATTGCTAACTTTAAATATGTTTTATTCCAATGTCTTTATGGTTCCACCCCATTTATATCTATACAACCAACAAGTTAGCTTTTTATTCAATCAACATGTTCATATAGCAATGTTCCTTACTATTCTTACATAATAATCATTCTTCACCTCATGTAAAAAATACACAATTAATCTATAATAACTAATAACAAGAACATATTTTGCCATTACATCTTCCATAAAACCTACACTTATAAAATTCTAATTTCATCAAAACATGTATTTAATCAAGCTTACTATATTTTGCCAAAACTAGCAATAAATTCAAAAGCCAATAAGTCGTCAACCTCTGATTATTCTTTTAAACCCAATTGTCAGACTACATATCATAGAGTTGTTCATAATATATCTCAATATCATGATGACCCAATGATTAGATCTTCCTAGATCTAAATAAAACCAAGATTGCCTAGAAATAGACAAGCTACTGTTCAACATGCATGAAACCTCACCGGAGAATCAGTTTTTGATATTTACTGTTTTGAATGAAGGTAACATTTAGGTGCACCGTATATCCAAGAATGAGCATGATCCAACAGTGGAAGAGAGGTAGATCAGTCAGTGACCAAATTGCCCCGTAGGTGTATTTCCTTTTTGTTTTCTAGGAAATATCTGATGATGATTTCTGTCAAACAAATTATGTTCCTTACAATCCCTCTAGTCAGTTAGTAGAGGAGTGTGATACAAATAACATATCCAAAACACAGCATGATCCAATAATGGATTTCAAAGATATGGCCACCAGAGCATTATTAGTTTCTCCAAAATCTTTAGTTCTCTCTCTATCTGATTTTCTCTATTTTTTTCTTTTTCTTTTCTTTTTAACTAGTTGCTTATTTGCAGTTTTATAGGCACCTGTTTCCATAATTATAATTTTATCTCTCATTCATGCCTTTATGTATTTTATTTTATTTTTCATGCAGACTATCTGATTCATTTCTACTTAAATCGCTAGTCTTTACCAAACTCTAATTGTGATGAGATATTTAAACAAGGTAGAGAAACATATTAATAGACTTCATATAAAATTTCATCCTGATACGAAGATTGGATTGAGAGCTCTGCTTCTTAATGTAAAATTGGTCAATTCATGACTTTTTCGTTAACAATCCAAATTTTCTTTTTCTATCTTCACATAAAATCATATCAATTTTTCTTCTAAATCTTTAAGGTCATTTTATTATTTTTGAATATATTCAATTTAGAATTTCCACCTTGATTTATTTATCGGGCTTATTACCGTTTTAAAATAACATCACTGATTTTTAATTGGTGCTTGCTCCTTCAGTCCTACCCCTTTTATTGCATTATCCTTTATTATAATATATTCTTTATTACCTCATTTATTTCTTAGAAACATTTTGTCATTTTTCTTATTATTTTATCCATCAAAACACGTTATCAGTTTCTCTGTCCCTATGAATTCTAAACCAAAATTCATTTTATAGAGGTCATTCCTTTCATTTTTTTATCATTATTTATCTATTATTTCTAATTTGGTTTCCATCACTTATTGAATTTATACCACTTTTAGTCTTACGTTTACATGAGGGTTTACACATCTGTATATTTAAATTATAAATTTCTAGGGTTTTATATCTAAGTTTTAACTTGTTCTTATACAATTGTCTAGATTGTCGGAGATTAGAAGCTCAAACCTAAGTCTGGATTGTCGGAGATTAGAAGCTCAAACCTAATCACAAGGAACCAACGATCGATATATTATAGCTTGTTTATATATCCTTGGTTGTAGTATTTGAGATACCATAAAACTGATTTCTATCAAGTCCACTAGACAATCAACCTCCAACCACAAATCCAGATTAAGTTTTTGAGGGATTGAAGGATCGTCCTTATATCTCTCTTGCGACAGGGTGTTATATGTTTTCTGGAAAAAAAAAATAGTCAGCAAAGTTAAAAAATAATAACTTAAGAAAAAATTATTGAAATGCAACTTATAATAAACTTCTAAGTTCAGCTATCCATAAGATGTTGCACCCCTTTTTGACAATTCTTATTTCGCATGTGAGTTTCTACAAAAAAAAAAAAAAACTCTATTGATCTTGGATTGCAACTAAGAACCATAGACTACAAAATAATGTTATTATTAATTAAATATTTTAATATAAAACAATAACTTAAAAAAATGTATATAATAAAACAAAATATTACCATCTATTTCACATACAAAACGAACAGAATGGATCTGTTAGTATGTGTGGTAATTGAATTATTAATCTTTTTATTTCAATTATCCACACCAGACCATGATCGCTACACAAAATGCTTAAACATCACGTGTTGGATACAAGCTTACTAAATAGCCTTCGAGATGTATGACAACATCTTTTCAGCTTAAAAGGCCTCTATCTTGCTTATCTTTTGTGCTTCACACTAAAAATCATACAACTTATATTGTAGAAATAAATTATCAGTTAAGATAATAAAAAATAAAATTTCAACATTTAAATAAAAAATATAACATTTTGAATTCAATCTTATCTAATAACGTTATGATTCTCCCACACCTTCCTAACAATAGCATTATCAGCCTTTTCCTATTAAATTTTTTCCTTGTACGTTACTTTCATTAAATAATTAGTTTATTAAAATTAAAAAGTTAACCGAATTAAAATAATAAAAAGAAATGTTTATGTATATACTAACTTTAAACTTTTCAAACCAAATATCAATCATAAGTTTTCTTTCAAGATTTTTAAAAACCTGACTTCATTTAAACAAAGGCACTTTCATTGATGATTTCATCATCAATATTATCATTCAAGCAACCTCCACATATGTAAACCTAAAATTCCATTCATCCATTGAAATTAATTATTTAAAAATTATTCATTTTTGTTTATTTTTCAATCATGCATGAAAGAAAAACAAACTCACATGTTGTGGTCAAGCTTCCACTAAGTAATGTACTTCTCAGTGTATAGATCATGCTTAGAAACCCTCTACAAGGTGACATCGCAGTTGACAAGCTTGCATTGAGAGAGCATGTATATGCCTCATATATCTAGTCATAGTCGGCATTTAGCTACTCTTAGTCTTTATAAGTGATTAGTACTTAAAAGTGCATTTTTATCAAGGTTTTATATCATCATTTTGCACTCGAAGTATCAATAACTCTTTAACTAAAACATGTTTTATAATAATATATCTAATAATATAAGATACCTTTAATTTATAGTAAATGTTCATTTTAAATGCAGGCCTATCACATAAATGAAAGGGTTAATTGATGAATTTAAAAACTAAAATTAGAAGGATAAAGAGTGGCCAAACTTAGAAAAGAGATGTCGGTGCAATCCAAATCGGAACACTGTTTGGTAATTGGGTCATATCTGGAGCTGTAGATCTCAGATTTAGGTCTACTTTATATAGATGGAAAGGTAAGACATATGCCTACAACTTTCATATGGAGCCCAAGATCTAAAAAGGCCATTTTCAAGTTCAAATTGGAGCAACAACAAAGAAGTTCGAATCTGTCCTCCATCCTGAGCACTGTTCAGTATTTTGGCCATATCTGGAGTTCTAGAAGTCGAAATGATCTGAATTTTTTACCAAGAAAGCTGAGACAATTTCCTACAACTTTCATGTTTTCAAGTGGTTCCAATTTTGACGTTATCAATGACGTTTTGGGTAAACAAAAGAAGATAAGGATTGTCACCAAATCAAGAGTTGGCCACCTACTCATCAATTAGTCATCAAATCAATAGTTCCCAATTTTGGCCTATAAAAGGAGGCATTTGCCATGCATTTAGGCATCTTGGTTTCCAGATCAAGATCATGCTCTTCCTTTCTCTCTTTATATTTTTTGTAATGTTTATGCTTTGCTTTCATTAATATCAAGTTTATGCCTTTCATTTCCTTTCCTTTACTTAGTTAACTTTTATGTTCTTATTTTGTTTATTTGTTTTCCTTTCTTTCATTATGTCTAGCTAAGTTTATTATGTCAAGGTGAAAAGGTTACACTAATGGTGTAAGAATAAGTATAATGTAAACTTAATATGAACTTTAATGTTTGATACTAACATGTTTTATATTTGTTATCTTGTTCACTCTTTAATACTTTGCTTGTTAAATGACTAATCTTGATTTATGTTGTATAACACTTGGTACAACAAATGCTTGGCACTTTCATAGCCCATAATGTATGGTATAACCGACACCTGAGCTATGAAAGGAACTTGATTTATTGTTAACATAAGTTATAATCATGAATGCTTGACGAGATTTACAAGTATTAGCATTAATTGAATAAGATGACTAATGTAATCATGTTAACAATATATAATCTGATTAGAACCTCCTTTGTGTGTGGTTTCCAATTCAATAATAAGAGTTTATACTATACTTGTTTGATATACCATTAGTGGAACCTCTAACCTTGACATTTGTTATTATTATTGCTTAATCCTTACATTAATATTTGATCTCCAAGTTCTCATCATCATCATCTTCTTCTTCTTCTCTTTCTTTATTATTATTATTATTATTATTATTATTATTATTATTATTAGTACTACTACTACTACTACTACTACTACTACTACTACTACTACTACTACTACTACTACTACTACTACTACTACTACTACTACTACTACTACTACTACTACTACTACTACTACTACTACTACTACTACTACTACTACTACTACTACTACTA
>NW_011499858.1:1797580-1837596 GCF_000495115.2 Populus euphratica
TACTACTACTACTACTACTACTACTACTATTATTATTATTATTATTATTATTATTATTATTATTACTATTGTTGTTGTTGTTATTGTTGTTTTATAATTGTTGTTTATAATTTGTACAATTAACCTCCCTGTGGTTCGACCCCGGTCTTGCCGGGTTATTTATTACTTCGACACTCCTGCACTTGGGAGAAGACATCAATCTTTTCGTCGTGTCAAGTTTTTGGCGCCGTTGCCGGGGAGGTAAGTTCTTGTATAAATTATAGTATTTATTTTATTTTCTCTTTTCACTTTTCTTGTATATAACTTTGTTTCTTTTCTTTTGTTTCTTTTTATTTTGTTTTCTTCCTCCTTCTTTTGCTTTCTTCTTCTTTTTTATTTTATTCCTACACGTGCATGAGAGTGTGGTCACGTACATCAAGTGGTAGACTTTGTAGGGTATCCTCATCATTTTCAGAAAATATGGCCGAAGAAGATAATCAATCACTTCATAATGAAAATAATGAGAATAACCGTGCTAGAACACTTAGAGACCACATGAATCCCACAAGAACAAGTGCACCATCATGCATAGTTTTTCCTCCTGATGCATCTCATTTTAATTTTAAACCAGGCATTATTCAACTTTTACCTTCTTTTCATGGCTTAGAATTGGAAAATCCATACTTGCATTTAAGGGAATTCGAGGAGGTCTGCAACACATATAATGATTTAAATTGTAGCATGAACACGATCAGATTAATGCTTTTTCCTTTTTCATTAAAAGATAAAGCTAAAACATGGCTACAAAATTTAAGACCAGGATCCATTCGTGCTTGTGATGAAATGCAACAACAGTTTTTGAAGAAGTTTTTCCCATCTCATAGAACAAACTCTTTCAAGAGACAAATCACCACTTTCACTCAAAAACCAGGAGAAACATTTTACCAATATTGGGATAGGTATCGAGACTTGCTTAGTACTTGCCCTCATCATGGTTTTGAAACATGGAGATTGGTTTCACATTTCTATGAAGGGTTAACACCTAAAGATAGGCAAATGATTGAATTGATGTGCAATGGAACTTTTGAAGATAAAGACCCTGATGAAGCAATGAAGTACTTAGACTTGTTAGCTGAAAATGCTCAAAATTGGGACACTGCGGGTACTTATGAGGCACCAAGTAAAACTCAACCTCACACATCTAGTGGAGGCATGTACAACCTTAGAGAAGATTATGACCTTCAAGCCAAGTTTGCATCTTTAGCTAGAAAAGTCGAGGCACTAGAATTGAAAAAGAGTGGTCAATTAAAATCTGTTGAAAACATTGTGTGTCAAATCTATGAAACAAATGAACACCCATCCAACGATTGTCCAACCTTGCCTTCTTTTAAGGAATGTCTCCATGAACAAGCCTATCCTTTAAACAGTTTCCAAAGGCCCAACCACAACCCATACTCTCAAACATACAACCCTGGTTGGAGAAATCACCCAAATTTTAGTTGGAAGAGTGAGAACAACAATGCACAAACTTCACAACCACCGTTTCAAGCACACCATAATTTCCAAAATTCTCATGGATATGCACCTCCTTATGCTCCACCTCCTAGAAGAAATCTTGAGGAAACATTGCATGCATTCATTGAAAAGCAAGAGACAATCAATACTCAACTTGCTCAAAACATGACAGATTTTAAAGATACTCTTGCAAAATTAACATCTGCTCTCAGTTTCCAAGAGAAAGGTAAGTTTCCATCTCAACCACAACAAAATCCCAAGGGGCAATACAATACAAATGCAAGTAGTTCCGGAAGTTAACATATGGATCAAGTCAAATCAGTCACTACTCTGCGCAGTGGTAAGGTTATTGAAAAACCCTCTCTTGAACCTTATGAGAAAGATGATGAGTCAATCTCTGAGGGTAAGGAAGGGGTTGAATCTGAAAATTGCAAAGAAACGACTGATTCACCACCAACACTTCCATTTCCTCATGTCATGACCAAACAAAGAAAAATCAATCACAACTCTGAAATTTTTGAAATTTTCAAATAGGTAAGGATCAATATACCTTTGTTGGATGCTATTAAACAGGTTCCTTCCTATGCTAAATTTTTGAAAGATCTCTGCACTGTGAAGAGGAAACTGAATGTGAAAAAGAAAGCCTTTCTAGCTGAACAAGTAAGTGCTATTCTTCAAAACAATAATGCTTTGAAATATAAAGACCCTGGTTATCCTACAATTTCCTGCTTTATTGGAGAGCATAAAATTGAAAGAGCCTTACTTGATCTTGGTGCTAGTGTGAATTTACTTCCATATTCAGTTTTTCAGAGTCTCAATCTAGGTGAGTTAAAACCAACTTCTATATCTCTTTTACTTGTCGATAGATCTGTAAAAGTGCCTAGAGGAATAATTGAAGATGTGTTAGTACAAGTCGATAAATTCATTTATCTTGTGGATTTTATTGTCTTGGACACAGAACCTGTTGAAGCATGTAATTCATTTTCTGTTATTTTAGGACGTCCGTTTCTTGCAACCTCTAACGTATTGATTAATTGTAGGAATGGATTGATGAAGCTATCATTTGGAAACATGACATTGGAGATGAATATTTTCAACATTTGCAAGCAACCTGGAGATGATAATGATTTACAAGAAGTAGATCATATTGACGAATTAGTTTATGATCAACTTGAATCTACTTTAAGTAAAAATGAGTTAGATGAATCTGAAGATTTGCAAATGATTTATTCTAAGGAAGAAATCATGGATGAAACAATCACCGAAAATGTTGATGCGAATCTTTTGTCAATAGTGACAACAGATTCGACATCTAACATCACACGAATCGATGATTACTTTCCTAACGGATCCTTACTTTCTCTTAGTCCAATGCCTTGGTATGATAAAAATATTAATTTTCTTGCTTTAGGAGATTTGCCAGCTGATTGGAGTACTCAAGACAGAGAAACGTTTTTGAACGAAGTGAAGAACTTTTATTGTGATGACCCTAACTTATTCAAATATTGTCCTAATCAAATATTTCAAAGATTCATTCCTGACAATAAGGTAAGTAGTGTCATTAAACTTTGTCATTTTGAAGCATGTGGAAGTTATTTCTCGTCAAAAAAGACTGCTGCAAAAATCTTTCAAAATGGATTTTATTGGCCCACCATGTTCAAGGACACACATGCGTTCTGCAAAACTTGTGAAAATTGTCAAAAAATTGACACTAGTCAAAAAGTTTTGTTTTATAATTCTCAACTCTATGCATTCCCTAAAGAGCTAAGATTAAGATGGAGCAATCGTTATGGAGCCTATGATATTGAGAATTCAATGAATGACAATGTTTTTAAGGAAAATGGACATCGTTTGAAAGCTTACTTTGATAATTTTCCTAGTGAAAACGAATCAGCTGGTTTGAATGATCTTGTAGATAAAGGTTAATTATTTTGTTTTTCTCACATTTTCTTTTTTGTGTTTCTTTTTGAGTGATTTTTGCTAGTTTCTCTCACCCCGGTCAAATGGTGGACAACGGTACTCCGTGACTTAAGTCGGTTCTTTCAGTTTCCCACAATAACTGATATTTGTGTATATATTTGTGCAATTCTTTGAATCTCTCTTCCAATTCTCATTTGAAAATGGACACTAATCTTGAAAAATTGAAAAAGTATTTTCCCGCTCTACCTCAGAATGCGATTACAAAAATTTACTGTGCTAGATGTGTAAGATTGAGATTGTTAATGAATCATGGAATTCCTGAAGATATTCGCTGGTTGATTGAAGCAAATGTCCGATTATCAGGTGAGTACTCTAACTCCTTCATTTCACATATGCCTGGAACCGGTAAAAGCACTTTTGTAAAAAAAAAAAACATCGTGCAAAATGACTGAAAGTCTATCATCGATGTGCTAGATGGACTTGTAATACACAATGTCATTCTTTAGGAATGGTATCTATAAACCGTGAAGATAAAATACAATTCATTAAGGATGGCCTGAGTAAGGAGTCTTTAGATAATCTTCTATTGACTCTTGAGACGCATCCTAGTGGAGATGTGCATCGTGCAATTCATGATTTATGGCCACTATTTCATAAAGAACATGATCGACTTAGTCTTGGGAATCTGACTAAAAAAGACCTTGTTTGCTAGTTTTTAAGAAAACTGGATGGGAAGCCTATCCCCGACCCATAGAACGCGTTTAAGCCGTTCTTGGACGTAAAACCAAGGGAAGATGTAAGCCACAATCACAACCACCTGTACATACACATGTTTTTTTTTTAAAGTAAATAAATAAATAAATAAAAAGAGAGAAAGAGAGTGTGAGACTCCAGCTGGCCTACATATAGGTGTTATGATTGCCTTTCTAATTTCTCATCTATAAAACCCTCTCTTCCTTCCTTTCATTTCTACTCAACCCATACATTCAACAAATACAGAAGTGTGTAGAAATGGCAAGTTCCTCAAGTCATCAAATAAGAAATATTTGTGTTTTCGGTGGATCTAGTCCTGGGAAAGAAAAGGAGTTTTTAGAATCAGCAAATCATCTTGGTCAGGTGCTAGCTGAGAGAAAGATTCATTTAGTGTATGAGGGAGGCAGTCTTGGGTTAATGGGAGGTGTGTCAATAACTGCATTTTTAGGAGGTAGTCAAGTTTTAGGAGTCGTCCCTGAAGCTTTGGCACAAGGGGACATCATTGGAAAAACAATTGGAGAGGAACTTCAGGTCTCCACAATATCGGCTCGAATGAATGCAATGTTTAACCATGCTGATGCTTTCATTGCTTTACCAGGTGGTCTAGGCACATTGGAAGAGATCTTTCATATTTCCTCTTGGGCTCAATTGCACATTCACCATAAACCCATAGGTTTGTTAAATGTTAATGGTTATTATGATAAATTGTTGTCTTTTCTTGATCATGCTGTGGAACAGGAATTTCTAACATCTTCTGCATGACAAATCATAATCTCTGCTACTACTGCTGAACAATTGATTGACCAACTACAATCTTTCATTCCTGTGATTGATCCTTCCATGAGTCGCATAAATTGGTCATCTAAGGAAAGCCGTAAAAAGCTTAGATTGGATTTGAGCCTTCATTTGTGAATTTTTGTGTCTTTTGGTTTTATTATTATGTTTTGTTATTTCTTATTTTTGTTTCAGTGTGTTTCAGGTTTTGTCAGTGTTCGTTGTTTCAGGTGATATCTTCTATACTCTATCTTTCTACCTTAGAACATTGAGGACAATGTCTCGTTTTGGTTGGGGGGAGAGGGTAGTAGTTGATAAAAAAAAATGTTTTTCATTTCATAAAGCATATGCATAATTGTTGTTACTAGGATGGTAGAGTAAAGGAGTTCTTTTGTTAAAGTGACTCTTGAGATGCATCTTAGTAATCATTCTTAACAAGGTCTATTATAATACTTCCTGAAATATTCAGGTTTACAAACTCTCGTACTGTTACCACTTAATTCTGCTCATATACTTATTTAACATGTATTCTTAAACCTTAATTTACACACACACACTTTAACATATGATTGTGGGTTGCATATTGGATTATTACATTATTTATGTTCTTTTGTTAAAGGTAACAACTAAGGGAAAGGGATTGTATATAATTAAAAAGAAAAAAAGAAAAACATGAAAAAAAAAAGAAAAAAAAAATGTGTATATAATTAAAACAAAAAAGAAAAAAAAAAGAAAAAAGAAAAAAAAAGAAAAAAAATGATGATAATAAAAATGTAGATAAGTTTGGTTTCGTAGCCTCCTTAACCTAAGCAATTAAGCCCGAAGGGGTGTTTTAACACCCGATACCCTAAAGTCAACTGACTTGGGAGCTATTGGCCCAACGCTTGTTACATGGGTTGAGGAGAAAAACTTAAGGGAATCAAACATTGCACTATCTACATATCAGTATCTGCGACCCGAGTTACTAAGCTCGTAGGGGTGTCTTAACACCTAATGCCCTAAGACCAACTGGTCTGGGAGTCATTAGCTGAAAGCTCGTTACATGGGTTAAAGATGCATGGTGTTTTTAAATTATATGTATATAGAGTTAAAAAAAAAAAAGAGACAAAAAAAAAGAAGACAAAAATAGTAATCCCAACCCAAGGAAGTTAACCTTAAACATTAGAACAAAAATTTTGTTTTCTTCCAAGAAAAGCCCCATAATTATGTGTTGATACATTCAGCACAAAAGAAAGGTTTATTAATATCTTGTTAAGAGGTATTGAGCAGATATATAAATTTAATGAGAGTTTGTTTATCTGGATGGATTAATGGAAGTTAAATGATGAATACCTTGCTTTGTGAAATTTGCAAATTTGTTTTCTATTTTAACGCTTTGATTACTAGGGACTAGTAATAAGCTGGTTGGGGGGTGTGATTAGTACTTAAAAGTGCATTTTTATCATGGTTTTATATCATCATTTTGCACTTGAAGTATCAATAACTCCTTAACTAAAATATGTTTTATAATAATGTATCTAATAATATAAGATACCTATAATTTGTGGTAAATGTCTATTTTTAATGCAGGCCTATCACATAAATGAAAGGATTGATTGATGACTTGAAGAACTTAAATTGCAAGGATAAAGAGATGGCCAAACTTAGAAAAGAGATGTCGGTGCAATCCAACTGGAACACTATTCGGTAATTGGGTCATATCTAGAGCTATATATCTCAGATTTAGGTCCAATTTATATGGATGGAAAGGTAAGATATAAGCCTACAACTTTCATATGGAGCCCAAGATCTAAGAAGGCCATTATCAAGTCCAAATTGTAGCAACAACAAAGAAGCCCGAATCTGTCTTCCAGCCCGAGCACTGTTCGGTATTTTGGCCATATCTGGAGTTCTAGAAGTCCAAATGAGCTGAATTGTTTACACAAGAAAGCTGAGACAATTGCCTCCAACTTTCATGTTTGCAACTGGCTCCAATTTTGACGTTATCAATGACGTTTTGGGCAGACAAGAGAAGATAAGGATTGTCACCAAGTCAAAAGTTGGCCACCCACTTATCAATTAGTCATCAAATCAATAGTTCCCAATTTTGGCCTATAAAAGGAGGCATTTGCCATGCATTTAGGCATCTTGGTTTCCAGATCAAGATCATGCTCTTCCTTTCTCTCTTTGATTTAGGCATCTTGGTCTATAAAAGGAGGCATTTTCCATGCATTTAGGCATCTTGGTGTTCAGATCAAGATCATGCTCTTCCTTTCTCTCTTTGTATTTTTTGTAATGTTTATGCTTTGCTTTCATTAATATTAAGTTTATGCCTTTCATTTCCTTTTCTTTACTTAGTTAACTTTTATGTTCTTATTTTGTTTATCTATTTTGCTTTCTTTCATTATGTCTAGCTAAGTTAGTTATGTCAAAGTGAAAAGGTTACACTAATGGTGTAAGAATAAGTATAATGTAAACTTAATATGGACTTTAATGTTTGATACTAACATGTTTTATATTTGTTATCTTGTTCACTCTTTAATACTTTGCTTGTTAAATGACTAATCTTGATTTATGTTGTATAACACTTGGTACAACAAATGCTTGGCACTTTCATAGCCCATAATGTATGGTATAACCGACACCTGAGCTATGAAAGAAACTTGATTTGTTGTTAACATAAGTTATAATCATGAATGCTTGACGAGATTTACAAGTATTAGCATTAATTGAATAAGATGACTAATGTAATCATGTTAACAATATATAATCTTGAATAAGATGACTAATGTAATCGTGTTAACAATATATAATCTGATTGGAACCTCCTTTGTGTGTGGTTTCCAATTCAATAATAAGAGTTTATACTATATTTGTTTGATATACCATTAGTGGAACCTCTAACCTTGACATTTGTTAGTATTATTGTTTAATCCTTACATTAATTTTCCATCTCCAAGTTCTCATCATCATCTTCTTCTTCTCTTTCTTTATTATTATTATTATTATTATTATTATTATTATTATTATTATTACTACTACTACTACTACTACTACTACTACTACTACTACTACTACTACTACTACTACTACTATTATTACTACTATTGTTGTTGTTATTGTTATTTATAATTGTTATCTATAATTTGTACAATTAACCTCCCTGTGGTTCGACTCCAGTCTTGCCGGGTTATTTATTACTTCGACACTCCTTCACTTGGGAGAAGACATCAATCTTTTCGTCGTGTCAATACACATAATATATGATTGATCAATCTCATTAAGTTACTATGTGCAATAGTAGTAAACTAAAAAACATGAGTCATCATTCAAACAATCCACATTTAGTCATAAATTAATTTTTTTCCTTTATCCCTTTTTTTCATCTTAATTTGATGGTAACCAATTTTCAAATCAATCATACTATACATATAAGATCCACACAACTTATTAAGAATATTATCAAGTTTAAAGATAAAATATCTATACTTTACCATATTGTTTTTTATTGCACCTTTATCAATGGCAAACCATTGTGGATCTTATCAGGAAATATGTAGCAAGATTTGGACAACAACTTTGACTCTTTATCATAAAGCCTTACCAAACTCCAATCATCTTGAAATGTTAACTTACAATAGAAAATAATCTTTGAAAACTTCTAGAAACATTTCAATTTTATCCAATGATTAAATCGAAAAATATGCTTGTTGAAGTAAAGCTGTGTAAGATGACAAATTAAGCTCAAATTCAAATTTGATTGTATTGTATCATTCTTAAAATCCTATAACAAAGATATATAGTAATACTAGAAATAAAAGAATTAAGATTGTTAGTGTTAAAATACATCTCTTTATACACAAGTAAAACTATAGGCATGTCAAAAAAATAAGCAATCTTGATCTGAGTCTGTTTCTAGACTTTCTTCTTAAGCTTAATTATTTAG
Source organism: Populus euphratica (assembly GCF_000495115.2). Lineage (NCBI taxonomy): Eukaryota > Viridiplantae > Streptophyta > Magnoliopsida > Malpighiales > Salicaceae > Populus > Populus euphratica. The sequence continues at coordinate 1,806,447 of NW_011499858.1, forward strand.
AAACTCAAGTGTTTACTTATATTTTCTACACTTTCCTATTTTCTCATTCTTAGTTTCTTTTCTTCAATCCTGACTTCAATTGATTTTTTGCTCCCTTAGCTAAATCTGAGTTTGTTCTCTCCTCTCTTATTCTTTGCTTAAGGCTCACTTTATTTTCACTCTTTAAACTCATGACCTTAAATGTTTTATTTGTCTCCTCAACTTTGCTTTCTCTTTTCAACTTTAACTGATCTTGTTTAAAATTTTAAAGCTCCTTTTTTTGCAAACTTTTGTCTCTAAAAACACCATATGAAAATAATAGTTGATAATAGTTTTAAATAAATACATATTATTAACCACTTCTATACATATTTTTGCATTGTAACCATGACCTCACATTATTGTATTACCATTTAAGCTTTACTTTTCTTTTTTGATTGTCAATTGGTCTTTATAAACTTTTCTAGGTGACAATAATGCAAGTGTGCATGTCTTTCCATCCTTCTCGAAAAGAATATTTACCTTTAAATTCATCATACTTGGCCTTCCTATCAAATTGCTAGGGTCTTCCTTGTAATAAATGACTAGCATGTATAGAAATCACATCACACAAAACCTTATCCTTAAACTTTAAACTTTCCAATTGAAAAAGAAATCAAAACCGATTTAGTCATGAAAAGTTGACCACATTCATTCAACCATCGAAGCATATAAGTTCATGCTTAATAGTGTTTAGATTCAATTTCTTAATAATAGTACTAGCAAGATTAGCATAACTTCGATTATCAATAATCATACTACACAACTTGTTACTAATATAATATCTAGTATGGAAGATGTTCTCTTTATTTTTTCTTTATCAATTTCATAGCAACTTTCTCATTATTAGCCTTTGAAAACTTCCTTTCTTTATTTTAAGAATTATCTCCCACACTATCACCATTTACTGTAGCCCTATTTACAGGCATTTCAACTTTCTTTTCCTTATGACTAGGAACTCATTGTCTACTAATCATCTCATCAAACTTACTCATTAACACCTTTATCATAACTACCATTCCTCCACAGTTCTCACCTTTTATTGTTCAACACTTTTTGAAGACATTGTTTATGCCTTAAATAAAAGTTAGTAGCAAAGAAAATCTTTCCTTATAAAAACCTCACATGTTTACTTGCACAATAAAATTCACTCCTCTCATATTTTACATAATTTATTAGGATTTTCACTTTAATAACATATTTATTTTATGTTTAAATGCTTAAGAATAAAAAAATTATTGAAACTTTTCAAAACAAAACTTGAGAACAAACTTCTAAGAAAAAACGTAAAATTATGCAAATATAATGATGAAAAAAAGACAAAATAAAAGCAAGAATTATTATTAAAAAACAAAGAAAACTACAAAATTCAAGAAAATAAAGAAAACAATGCAAGAAATGAAGAAACTAAAGCAATTGATGCAACATAATTCCATACTACCTAAATTTACAAGAAATCAATCAAGATCACCAAGAATTTCCAAGACAAATTTAAGTTAAATCTTAGTTCTTGCAAGATCCAAATTTTTTGAATTGTTTCTCCAAGAATACTTTCAAGATTTGTGATTTTGATTCTTTTTTTTAATAGGTTCCTAATTCCTCGAGTCACAAAGATTAACATAATTTGTTATTTTATATGTAATTGTTCGGCAACTTAATAACTTTTTTTTTCCTATTAGAAAGCAATTTTTTTAAGCTAAAACACAACCAAGATTAATCAAGTATCACTCTTTTTTTTTTTTGTTAGCTGAAACCCTAAGAAAGAAATCAAGAAAAAAAAGAAAAGAGACGAACCTTATATATGGCAAAATCTAAACAAAACACTAGAATTACTAGTAACAATGAAATTTAAAGAGATATAACTTGAAATTAATCATACTTTGATACCAAACCAATACAAAATTCATCCCTTAGATTGCTAATTTAAGGTTTGAAGAAAAGTTTGCAACTTGACCCAATAAAAACCTTTTATTGGAGAACTAAAGTTATATATAATTGATCACCCCCACCTTACGTCTATAATGAGACATGAACGAGAAATATAAATCAAAACAAAATTGATTAATTCCTTGAAATGTTTGCAAGTTCAATCAAGAACATAAAATAAGAATCACTCAATCATATATAGAGAAATAGGCACACAAAATGCAGTAACTTGTAGATAAAAATTCATCAACTAAATAAAAATCCTTACATTAGTAACAACAACAACAATAATACTAATAATAGTAGTAGTAGTAGTAATAGTAGTAGTAATACTAATACTAATAAGAAGAAGAAGAAGAAGAAGAAGTTGATGAGAACTTTGAGATGGAAGATCAATGTAAGGGTTAAATAATGATAACAACAAATGTCAAAGATAGAGGATCCACTAATGGTATGTCAAATAAATATAGTATAAACTCTTATTAGTCAATTGAAAATCACACATAAAGAAGATTCCAATCAGATTATAAATTGTTAACATAATCACATTAGTTATCTTATTCGATTAATGGTAATACTTGTAAATATTGTCAGGCATTCATGATTATAACTTATGTTAACAACAAATCAAGTTCCTTTCATAGCTCAGGTGTCAGTTGTACCATACAGTATAGGCTATGAGAATGCCAAGGATTTGTTGTACCAAGTGTTATACAATATAAATCTAGATTAGTAATTTAACAAGCAAAGTATTAAAGAGTGAATAAGATAACAAATACATAACATGTTAGTATCAAACCTTAAAGTTCATATTAAGTTTACACTATATTTATTCTTACACCATTAGTGTAATATTTTTACCTTAACATAATAAACTTAGCTAAACATAATGAAAGAAAGAAAAATAAATAAAAAAATAAGAATATAAATAAGATAAAAGTTAACAAAGTAAAGGAAAGGAATTGAAAGGCATAAACTTATATTAATGAAAGCAAAACTTAAATATTACAAAAATACAAAAAGAGAAAGCAAGAGCATAATCTTGATCTGAAAACGCCTAAATGCATGGCAAATGCCTCCTTTTATAGGCCAAAATTAGAAACTATTAATTTGATAACTAATTGATGAATGGGTGGCCAACTATTGACTTGGTGACAATCCTTATTTTCTCTTGTTTGCCCAAAATGTCATTGATAACATCAGAATTGGAACCATTTAAGAACATGAAAGTTGTAGGAAATTGTCTCAGCTTTTCAGAAAAAAAACATGAAGGTCATTTGGATTTTAAAACTTCAAATATGGGCCAAATACTGAACAGCACTTGCGCTGTAACACAGATTCAGATTTTTTTGTTGTTGCTACAATTTGGACTTGAAAATAGCATTTTTAAATCTTGGGCCTATGAAAGTTGTAGGCCTATGTCTTACCTTTCCATCCATATAAAGTAGACATAAATTCAAGATCTACAGCTCCAGATATGACCCAATTACCAAACAGTGTTCTGATTTGGACTGCACCAATATCTCTTTTCTAAGTTTGGCCATCTCTTTGTCCTTTCAATTTCAGTTCTTAAACTCATCAATCAATCCTTTCATTTATGTGATAGGCCTGCATTTAAAATGAACATTTACTATAAATTAAAGGTATCTTATATTATTAGATATGTTATTATAAAACATGTTTTAGTTAAGGAGTTATTGATACTTTAAGTGCAAAATGATGATATAAAACCTTGATAAAAATGCATCTTTAAGTGCTAATCACACCCCCCAACCAGCTTATTACTAGTTCCTAGTAATCAAAGCGTTAAAATAGAAAAACAATTTGCAAATTCCACAAAGTAAGGTATTCATCATTCAACTTCCATTAATCTATCCAGATAAACAAACTCTTATTAAATTTATATATTTGTTCAATACCTCTTAAACAAGATATTAATAAACTTTTGTTTTGTGCTTAATATATCAACACATAGTTATGAGGCTTTTCTTAGAAGAAAACAATTTTTTTGTTCTAATATTTACGGTTACCTTTCTTGAGTTGAGATTATTTTTTTTTCTTTTTTTTCTTATTTTTTTAATATATATACATACAACTTAAAACACCATGCATCTTTAACCCATGTAACAAGCTTTTGGCTAATGACTTCCAAACCAGTTGGTCTTAGGGCATTAGGTGTTGAGACACCTCTACGAGCTTAGTAACTCGGGTTGCCGATATTGATACGTAGATAGTGCAATATTTGATTTCTTTAAGCTTTTCACCTCAACCCATGTAACAAGTGTTAGACCAATAGCTCCCAATTCAGTTGTCTTTAGGGTATTAGGTGTTAAAACACACCTCTTCAAGCTTAATTGCTTATTTTAGATAAGCTAAAAAACCAAACTTATCTATATTTTTATTATCATTATTTTATTTTATTTTATTTTGCTTTTTTTTTCCAAATTATATACTATCCATTTCCCTTAGTTGTTACCTTTAACAAAAGAATATAAATAATGTAATAATCCAATGTGCAACCCGCAATCATATGTTAAAGTGTGTGTGTGAAAATTAAGGTTTAAAAATACATGTTAAATGAGCATATGAGCAGAATTAAGTGATAACAATGTGAGAGTTTATAAACCTGAATATTTCAAGAAATATTATGATAGACCTTGTTAAGAATGGTTACTAAGATGCGTTTCAAGAGTCACTTTAACAAAAGAGCTCATTTACTCTGTCATCCTACTAACAATAATTTTTCACATGCTTTATGAAATAGAAAACACAGTTAGTTAATTTTTTTTGTCAACTACTACCCTCTCCCCCCAACCAAAATGAGACATTGTCCTCAATGTCCTAAGGTAGAAAGATAGAGTACGGAAGACATCACTTGAAATAACAAACACTGACAAACCTGAAATACACTTAAACAAATATAAAAAACAAAAAAACACAAATATTATGCTATTAATAAAACCCAAAGACATAAAGATTCACAAATGAAGACTCAAATCTAATCTAAGCTTTTTACGGTTTTTCTTAGATGATAAATTTATACGACTCATGGAGGGATCAATTATAGGAATGAAAGATTGTTCAGCAGTAGCAGCAGAGATTATGATTTATAGTGCAAAAGATATTAGAAATTCTTATTCCATAGCATGATCAAGAAAGGACAACAACTTATCATAATAACCATTAACATTTAACAGACCTATGAGTTTATGGTGAACGTATAGTTGAGCCCAAAAGAAAATATGAAAGATCCCTTTCAATGTACCCAGACCATCTGGTAAGGTAATAAAGACATTAGTAAGGTTAAACATTATATTCATTGGAGCAGACATTGTGGAGACATGCAGTTCCTCTCCAATTGTTTTTCCAATAATGTCTCCTTGTGCTAAAGCTTTGGGGACAACCCCCAAAAATTGACTACCTCCTAAAAATATATCTATTGACACACCTCTCATTAGCAATATCTAATGAGCTAGCAATCTTGGGTACTCCAATGAGCTAGCAATTGTCCTGAAACAAAAAAATTGACAATATTAGTAAACCAAGGTATTGTAGAAACAAAAAGTAAAGATTCATCTGGAAAGTAGTCATCGATTGGTGTGATCTCAGTTTTTAAATCTGTTGTCAATCTTGACAAATGATCTGCGATAACATTTTCGGTGCCTTTCTTATCTTTGATTGTGATATCAAATTCTTAAGTAACAAAATCCACCGCACCAATCTAGCCTTAGAATCTTTCTTAGAAAGAAGATATTTTAATGCTACATGATCACAAAAAACAACAACAAGTGAGCCAATAAGATAAGACCTGAATTTTTCACATGTAAATACTACTGCAAGTAATTCTTTTTTAGTGGTGGTGTAATTTATATGAGCATTATTTAAAGTTTTACTTGCATAGTAAATCATATAAGATTTCTTATCTTTTCTTTATCCTAAAACAGCACCTACGATATAATCACTAGCGTCACATATTATTTCAAAAGGTAATAACTAATCAGGAGGTTGAATGACTAGAGTACAAGTAAGCAAGTTTTTAAGTTTAACAAAAGCTTATTCACAATGTTCAGTCCATTTAAAAATATTATCCTTTGTTAGAAGATTATTTAAGGGCTTAAATATTACACTAAAATCTTTGATGAACTTTTTATAAAAACCAGCATGTCTTAAGAATGATCTAACATCTTTAATAGATTTTGGTGTTGGCAAGTTAGCAATTAACTCGATTTTAGATTTATCAACCTCAATCTCTTTTGATGAAACAATGTGACCAAGTACAATGTCGTTTATTACCATAAAGTGATATTTTTCCCAATTTAGTATAAGATTCTTCTCTTCACACCTTCTCAAAACCTTTTCTAAGTTAGTGAAATAATCATCAAATGAATCTCTAAAAACAGAAAAATCATCCATAAAAATCTCAAGAAAATATTCAACTATATCACTAAATATACTGAGCATGCATCTTTGAAACGTGGTTGGTGCATTACATAATCCAAAAGGAATCCTTCCATATGCAAAAGTACCAAATGGACATATGAAAATAGTTTTCTCTTGATCTTCCAATGCAATTTCAATTTGGTTATAACCTGAATAGCCATCTAGAAAATAATAAAATTCATGACCTGTAACTCTTTCTAGGATTTGATCCATAAAAGGTAAAGGAAAATGATTTTTTCTAGTCATTGAATTAAGTTTTCTATAGTCAATGCACATACGCCAACCAGTAACAATCCTAGTGGGAATTAACTCATTGTTCTTATTTGTTATCACAGTAACTCCAGACTTCTTAGGTACAACTTGGGTAGGACTTACCCATTTGCTGTCAGAAATAAGATAAATGATTCCATTATCTAAAAACTTGATGACTTTATTTTTCACCACTTCTTTCATATTAGGATTGAGCCTTCATTATATTTCCCTAAAGGGTTTAGCATTTTCCTCCAAATAAATTCTGTGTGTACAAATCAAAGGACTAATTCCTTTTATGTCAGCAATGGTCCATCCTAATGCATTTTTATGCATTTTCAGAGTTTGTAATAACTTACCTTCTTGATGTACATTAAGTTTGGAAGAGATTATTACTGGAAAAGTTTAATTTTCTCCCAAAATGAGTATTTAAGATTGAATGGCAACGACTTCAAATCAGGTTTGGGTGGTTGAACACTTGAAGGTATGGACTTAATTGATCGTGGTGGCAATTCCTCAATTTATGGTCTCCAATTACTTGCCTTTGATTCTTTCTGAAAATAAATCATTTGCAAATCATCAGATTCATCAATCTCAATTTCACTGGAAGTGGTTTGAAATTGATCATGAATTAATTTTTTAGTAAAGTCCACTTCTTGAAAATCATTATCATGTGGTCTCTAAGTGTTCTAACACGGTTATTCTCATTATAAAGTGATTGATTATCTTCTTCGGCCATATTTTCTAAAAATAATGAGGATACCTTACAAAGTCTACCACTTAATGTATGTGACCACACTCTCATGCACGTGTAGTAATATAATAAAAAGAAGGAGAAACAAAACAAAAGAAATAAAAGTATATAAAAGAAAAATAAAAAGAGAAAATAAAATAAATATTATAATTTGTGCAAGAACTTACCTCCCCGGCAATGGTGCCAAAAACTTGACATGACCAAAAGATTGATGTCTTCTCCCAAGTGCAGGAGTGTTGAAGTAATAAATAACCCAGCAAGACCGGAGTCGAACCATATGGAGGTTAATTGTATAAATTATAGATAACAATAATACAACAATAATAACAACAACAATAGTAACAACAACAATAGTAACAATAATAATAATAATAATAATAATAATAATAATAATAATAATAACAATAACAATAACAATAACAATAATAATAATAAAAGAAGAAGAAGAAGTTGATGAGAACTTTGAGATGGAAGATTAACATAAGGATTACACAATGATAACAATAAATGTCAAGGTTAGAGGATCCACTAATGGTATGTCAAATAAGTATAATATAAACTCTTATTACTTAATTGGAAACCACACACAAAGGAGGTTCTAATTAGATTATAAATTGTTAATGTGATTATATTAATCATCTTATTCGATTAATTCTAATACTTGTAAATCTCGTCAGGCATTCATGATTATAACTTATGTTAAAAACAAATCATATTCATTTCATAGCTCAGGTGTCGGTTATACTATACAGTATGAGCTATAAAAGTGTCAAGCATTTGTTATACTAAGTGTTATACAACATAAATCTAGATTAGTCATTTAACAAGAAAAGTATTAAAGAGTGAACAAGATAATACATACAAAACATATTAGTATTGATTAGTACTTAAAAGTGCATTTTTTATCAAGGTTTTATGTCATCATTTTGCACTTGAAGTATCAATAACTCCTTAACTAAAGCATATTTTATAATAATATATCTAATAATATAAGATACCTTTAATTTATGGTAAATGTTCATTTTAAATGTAGACCTATCACATAAATGAAAGAATTGATTGATGAATTTAAAAACTGAAATTGAAAGGACAAAGAAATGGTCAAACTTAGAAAAGAGATGTTGGTGCAATCCAAACCGGAATATTGTTCGGTAATTGGGTCATATCTGGAGTTGTAGATCTCGGATTTAGATCTATTTTATATGGATGGAAAGGTAAGACATAGGCCTACAACCTTCATAGGCGCCCAAGACTTAAAAAGACCATTTTCAAGTCCAAATTGTAGCAACAACAAAGAAGTCCGAATCAGTCTTCCAACCCGAGCACTATTCAGTATTTTGGCCATATCTGGAGTTCTAGAAGTCAAAATGAGATGAATGTTATACACAAGAAATCTGAGACAATTTCCTACAACTTTCATGTTTCAAGTGGCTCTAATTATGGACTTTAATGTTTGATACTAACATGTTTTATATTTGTTATCTTGTTTACTCTTTAATACTTTGCTTGTTAAATGACTAATCTTGATTTATGTTGTATAACACTTGGTACAACAAATGCTTGGCACTTTCATAGCCCATAATGTATGGTATAACCGACACCTGAGCTATGAAAGGAACTTGATTTGTTGTTAACATAAGTTATAATCATGAATGCTTGACGAGATTTACAAGTATTAGCATTAATTGAATAAGATGACTAATGTAATCATGTTAACAATATATAATCTGATTGGAACCTCCTTTGTGTGTGGTTTCCAATTCAATAATAAGAGTTTATACTATACTTGTTTGATATACCATTAGTGGAACCTCTAACCTTGACATTTGTTATTATTATTGCTTAATCCTTACATTAATATTTCATCTCTAAGTTCTCATCATCATCATCTTCTTCTTCTTCTCTTTCTTTATTACTATTATTATTATTATTATTATTATAGTTATTGTTGTTATTGCTATTATTGTTGTTTATAATTTGTACAATTAACCTCCTTGTGGTTCGACCCCGGTCTTGCCGGGTTATTTATTACTTCGACACTCCTGCACTTGGGAGAAGACATCAATCTTTTAGTCGTGTCAACATCAATCTTTTCATCGTGTCAATAAGCATTGCCGAAAGAACCAACTATATTGTTATTCATTTATATCACCCATTAATGGCCTTTTCTTCATCATCTAAATAATTAAAAAGTAAAAAAAAAGTAATAAAATTCTCATTATATTCTATTTTAAAAAAGAAATTTACAACATCTTTCCTATACTAGAGATTACCTAAAATTTTATTACTTGTAAATATGCATCAACAAATAAAGCCATAAATCAATTTGAATTTATTTATGACTACTATTCACCAATTTTAACTTTTACAAACAAATTTATACAAGTTTAGCAACAAAACCTATTTTACCACCATTTTCCTTCCTTTCTTTCCTAAACCAAAATTCAAAACCTAAAATTCATGATTTATTTCATAAAATCCTATACCATCCTAGCATAAAGCAACAATATCATTCAATTACAATGCAAGACAAATTATTTCAAACATATATATATTTATATATATATATAAATCTATTGATATCACATAATATCACAAAATCTAGACTTATAATGGAATTCCTTCCAACATAGTTAAGTCATCATCCTCTAATAAAGATCAAGCAAAATAAGTGTCATCTTCTTTTGGAGAATTATCCTTTCAACTTTTGATTTTAAGATTTGATCATTTTAAATTATGTTTCACTTATAGTTATGCCTTTATATTAGTTTTTATTGATAAAATAATGGATTTTTATGCTTGAAAGTTATAAGAAGACTAAAAAAAGGTATTTTTAATTTTAGTTATATATTTTTATAATAGTTACAGGAACACTAAAAAAGCTAAAGTTACAAGAACACTAAAAGTTACAATTTATCAAAAATCATCTTTTAACTCAATCATTTACCTCACACCATTAACATTTCTTACACTAATTAATAATATTTGCCTTCACAGCATTTCTCACATTCAAAGCCGAAACCTTTATCAATAATCACTTTAAAATAATTCTACAAATCACCTAATTTAATTTCTTTAGAATCAATAATTCTATGTATATCATTCTTCAATTTAGTAATATTTTTAACATCAAAACCAAAAAAAAAAATCCACTAAACTCCCTAGCCTTTTACTATAAACCTTTAAAAACTTTTTTTAACTTTTCTCTTAATTGCATTCAGTTTAAACTCATTAAACCCCTTTAATATATAAACTGAATGGAAAACCGAACAACATAAACCAAAATAGCAGCTGGAAACACTATAATTGAAGAAACCCTAACCCTAAATATATGATGCAAACATAAAAACATGTTTATTATCATTAGTAAAGAAACTTGTTCCTAAGCATTTTAACAAATTATTCTAAATAAGTTTTATTTCATGATTTCATAAAAAAATATAAAAAGGAAGAGCAAAACTTTAGTTAGCATTTTAATTTGTATATGTTTCTTAACTTGCCAATTTAATATTTAGCTAGCATGATAATAGTTATTGGCACATATGATCCTCTATTTATTTTATTACATATAAATATCAAATTTTCAATTTATAATTAAAATTTTGACTAGTTTACTTGTAGAATTTGTTTTTTAAATGTAGTAATTAGTTTACTGTTTCAAATCAATCATTTTTGTAATTAAACTAAAATACTCAAGTAAAAAAATCACCAAGCCAAACTTGAATATGTAAAATCTACTGCTATTGCTACCTCTCATGAAATTCTATATTTTTATTTTTACATTTAGAGTTCCAACCATGCAAGGTGTTATATTGTTCTCATTATCCCGCCCGCCCCATCTTTTATAAGTCGGTTAATTTTTTTTATAATATTTATAAAAGGAGATAAATATAAACAAAAGAAAGAGATTTATATTTATTGTTTGTTTTTTATTTTAAAAGTGTTTTTGAAAAAAATTAAATTTTATTTATTTTTTATTTTAAATTAATATTGTTTTGGTACTTTTATATTATTTTGATACGTAAATATAAAAATAATTTTAAAAAAATAAAAATAAAAATATTATTTTAATATTTTTTGAATAAAATATATTTTAAAAAGTAACAACAACCACACTCATAAACAAACATGTTAAATACATTTGATAAGAATATCAATCTTTTTTTCAAAAAATACTTAATTCTTTTTCTCATATTTTCCATCTCCTATTTATATTTAGTTTTCTACTTTAATACTTATAATTACAACTTCGGAACATAGATCCAGCCCACTAAAACTCAATAGAAAAAAGATTGAAGCCCTAACCCCCCAAAATGAAAAACCCTAGTCAACCACTCACATAAATACACTAAACACCTGCACCTCTCTCTCGTCTCATACATCTATTTGAGAGGGTGAGTGACCCATAAAACATAACTCTCTCCCTCTCTCGCGGCATCCTTCTCTCTGTAAGCTATCTCCCCTCTTTGAATTCTTAATGTCCTCTCTATCTAGATCTGTTAGTAAAATAACAAACTGTAAAAAATATATCATAGTTTTTTGGGAGCTTCTAGTTATTATTAGCGTTAAGTATGATTATAACTCTATTGATGGTTCTTTTGGTCTTATTAACAATTGGGTTTTTAATGGATCTTTGTTTTCGTTGATTGTATCAAACATGATTGATTTGTATGTTTTTTTGCTCAATATTTTGATGGGGTTGATGAAACCCTGTTGCTGTTTTTGTGTGTTTATGCAGGTGGTATTGATATTGTCTTTGGATTTTTAGAATCTAGTCAAGATGGTGAAGTTTACAGCAGAGGAGCTTCGGCGTATTATGGACTACAAGCATAACATCCGTAATATGTCCGTTATTGCTCATGTTGATCATGGTAAGAAATTTCTTTTTCACTTATGTGAGTTGCTGCCAATTGGATACATCCGTTTGAATTGAATGTATATACTTTATGTTTTTTACTGGAAGATTTGTTGTTATTGAATGTATATATCCGTTTGAATTGAATGTATATATTCGACTCAGAATTGCATCCATTAGTTGTTTTCCTTTTTAATATTCCTTGTCTTTCCATGTTCTCCAATGTAGTAGGTTAGGTGGTTACATGGATAAAGTTCCTGAATCCTTATCCCTTTGTTTGTTGGAAATGTTTCAAATACTTTATGCTGTCCCCTTTTTTGACATTTCTATTGGCTTTTAAATTCTTATTTTACTTTTTTTAAAAACATTTATGCTACTATCAAGTTCTTGTGTTAGTATCTTGTCTTCGTTGCTGCATTTAAACTTTGCAATTTATATCCCACAGGAAAATCAACGCTTACAGACTCTCTTGTTGCCGCTGCTGGTATCATTGCCCAAGAGGTTGCTGGTGATGTCCGAATGACAGATACCCGTGCTGATGAGGCAGAGCGCGGTATCACTATAAAATCTACTGGTATCTCTCTATATTATGAGATGACTGATGAAGCCCTCAAGAACTTCAAGGGAGAGAGGCAAGGGAATGAGTATCTCATCAATCTTATTGACTCCCCTGGACACGTTGACTTTTCATCTGAGGTCACAGCTGCTCTTCGAATTACTGATGGTGCCCTCGTGGTGGTGGACTGTATCGAGGGTGTCTGTGTTCAAACTGAAACCGTGCTTCGACAGGCTTTGGGTGAGAGGATCAGGCCTGTCTTGACTGTCAACAAGATGGACAGGTGTTTCCTCGAGCTCCAGGTTGATGGAGAGGAGGCTTATCAGACATTCTCTAGGGTTATTGAGAATGCCAATGTCATCATGGCAACATATGAAGATCCCCTCCTTGGTGACTGTCAGGTCTACCCTGAAAAGGGTACTGTTGCTTTCTCCGCTGGTTTGCATGGTTGGGCTTTCACTTTGACCAACTTTGCCAAGATGTACGCCTCAAAGTTTAAAGTGGATGAGGGTAAGATGATGGAGAGGCTGTGGGGTGAGAACTTCTTCGATCCTGCTACCAAGAAGTGGAGCAGCAAGAACACCGGTTCTCCCACATGCAAGCGTGGTTTTGTGCAATTTTGTTATGAGCCAATCAAGCAGATTATTAACACTTGCATGAATGACCAAAAGGATAAATTGTGGCCCATGCTCCAAAAGCTTGGTGTTGTCATGAAGTCTGAGGAGAAGGACTTGATGGGAAAGGCTTTGATGAAGCGTGTGATGCAGACATGGCTGCCAGCAAGTACTGCTCTGCTTGAAATGATGATCTTTCACCTCCCCTCCCCTGCCAAGGCTCAAAAATACCGTGTGGAGAACTTGTACGAGGGTCCTCTTGATGATGTTTATGCCAATGCTATCAGGAATTGCGACCCTGAAGGCCCCCTAATGCTTTATGTATCTAAGATGATTCCTGCATCTGACAAGGGTAGGTTCTTTGCCTTCGGACGTGTTTTTTCTGGAAAGGTATCCACTGGTCTGAAGGTTAGGATCATGGGACCAAACTTTGTCCCTGGTGAGAAGAAGGACCTGTATGTGAAGAGCGTGCAGAGAACCGTCATTTGGATGGGAAAGAGGCAAGAAACAGTTGAGGATGTTCCTTGTGGTAACACTGTTGCCATGGTTGGTTTGGATCAGTTCATCACCAAGAATGCCACTTTAACAAACGAGAAGGAAGTTGATGCCCACCCTATTCGCGCTATGAAGTTCTCTGTGTCTCCTGTTGTGCGTGTGGCTGTTCAATGTAAGGTGGCATCTGACCTCCCAAAGCTCGTTGAAGGTCTGAAGCGGTTGGCCAAGTCTGATCCCATGGTTGTCTGTTCCATCGAGGAATCTGGAGAGCATATCATTGCTGGTGCAGGAGAACTCCACCTTGAGATCTGTTTGAAGGATTTGCAGGAAGACTTTATGGGTGGGGCTGAGATCATCAAGTCTGATCCTGTTGTGTCTTTCCGTGAGACTGTCCTGGAGAAGTCCTGCCGTGTGGTGATGAGCAAATCTCCTAACAAGCACAACCGTCTCTACATGGAGGCACGACCCTTGGAAGAAGGGCTTGCTGAGGCTATTGATGATGGCCGTATTGGTCCAAGAGATGATCCTAAGAATCGTGCCAAGATCTTGTCAGAGGAATTTGGTTGGGACAAGGATCTTGCTAAGAAAATCTGGTGTTTTGGTCCTGAGACTACGGGACCCAACATGGTTGTGGATATGTGTAAGGGAGTTCAGTACCTTAATGAAATCAAGGATTCTGTTGTTGCTGGGTTCCAATGGGCATCAAAGGAAGGTGCTTTGGCCGAAGAAAACATGAGAGGTATCTGCTTTGAAGTCTGTGACGTGGTTCTCCATGCTGATGCCATTCACAGAGGTGGTGGTCAGGTTATTCCGACTGCCAGGAGGGTTATCTATGCTTCCCAGCTCACTGCCAAGCCCAGGCTTCTTGAGCCTGTTTACTTGGTGGAGATCCAAGCTCCAGAGCAGGCTCTTGGTGGTATCTACAGCGTTCTTAACCAGAAACGTGGTCACGTGTTTGAAGAAATGCAGAGGCCTGGGACTCCCTTATACAACATCAAGGCATACCTTCCTGTTATAGAGTCTTTTGGATTTTCAGGGACTTTGAGGGCTGCAACATCAGGACAGGCTTTCCCACAATGTGTTTTCGATCACTGGGACATGATGTCTTCTGATCCTTTGGAAGCTGGCACGCAAGCTGCTCAGCTTGTTACTGATATCAGGAAGCGGAAGGGTTTGAAGGAGCAGATGACACCTCTATCTGACTTTGAGGACAAGCTATAAGCATTTTCCCATTCTTGTTAAAGCAACTCGGTTACCTTGAGAGATGATGGAGTAGAAGGACCATTTTTGCTGCTTGGTTCTTTGCAGCCTCCTCATCTGTGATGTTTTGAAATTTTGTTACCGTGGATTAGTAGTCGTCCTATTGGAACAGTGGATCATTTTATCCATCTTCTCTTATAAGAACTCCGCACATGTTCTGTTGTGATGAAGTTGGTAAGCTTTAAACTTTCACATTATCAACATGCTATATTTAATTTTCAGATGGTGTATTCCTTAGTGCTACTATGTATGTGTTTGTGGTGATTATATCTGCAGTCTTTATGCTATTTAGAAGATCATATGCGGTCCCTCTTTTTCATGTTTGATAAATAGTCTAGACTTTGTGTTTGTGATCTGTGACTCTTGGCATTGTTTTTTTCAACCATGTGACTTAGAGAGGTGATTTTTTTTTTTCATGTCTCAATGTCGGCAGCGAAGCCTTTCATTGCGCTCTTATCTTTGCTTTCTTGAGATCTGTTGAATACATGTTTGGCTTGTTTTAAAGATGTAACTGGAGTCGGTACAGATTTGTTTGTAATTTTATCAGCAACCATTTCTTTTCTTCTCTCTTCTAGAATGGGAATTTTTAATTAAATGAGCAAAATTGTTGTGCTTGCCGGTGTAATTTTATGTTGTTAAGGAGTAATTAGTTGTGTATTATGTGGGTTATTTTATGGGTAATTTGTTTGGAAAAGGGAAGAAAAAAAAAGTAACATATATCCCAAAATATTAATCCATATTGCAAATAAATCTCAACTAAGAATTGAAAATTGGCATGGCAAGGAACTAGAAAATGGAATGGAATATTGCAGAAAAAATATACTGATCACATCTCGCAAGTAAAATGCCTTCCAATACAAGAAATGAAAACATATATAATGTGGGAAGACAAGTGAATTACTGATCACTAGAAATTGCTTTGCAACAGATATGGTCTTGCAAGGGTGTTGAAGTTTCTTTCTTTCTTAGTTTTTTTTTTTTTACCTCTTTTTCGACAGTGAGACAAGAAGAACTTCACTAATTAAATCCTATATTTAAGACCTAAAAATCAATAATAATTCCATAAGCTGGACATGCCCACTTCAGATATGTAACTTTCTGAACTACCTTCTCCCAAGCTTGGTGACCCTTTAAGGTTGCCATAGCTTTCCATCTTGGTAAGGTTATTCAAAACAGCTTTTAGTACCTTTGTGTCACAAGAAAAAGAGGGAGCGGTAATATCCATAGGTACTTTTCCAAATGGGCTAGTACACTTAGCGGGTGCGTTCGGGATTTCCATCTGGGTGGTGTACGGAGCCAGGAGATTTTGGCTGGTTTGGTTTTGTGAGAAAATGGAGAAGCAGGGCACTTGCTCGTGCTCATCGAAATTGGGTTGAGTTTGCTCGTAAGTGATGTATGAATCCAATAATGCAGGCAAAGATGAAGAACCTGTGTCATCATTGCAGCTTCCCATGCTAGGTTTGGCCACAACTTCTCTGTTACTTTTACAGAACACTCGGCATAAAACCCAGTCTTCCTGCATGCACCAAGAAAAAAAAAGGTGAGAAATGGTGGTCAAGATATTATGCCTTACAAGCTAAGAATAACAAATATATAATTAGGCTTACATAAGATGATTATAAAATACACATCTTAGGTCAGCTACTAATGTGATTTTATATTAGCACACTTGCCGTGACTCGTTGAACAAATTAATTTTGACACTTTTTTTTTGGCTCCGAGAGATTTCCACAAGATTAATTAAACTATTCCCAAATAAATTATTGTTTATTTAAATGTTGACGTGATTTGTTGTAGGTATTTGATTGTGATGGATTAGTTTTTTAAAGTATTTTTGAAATTATTTTTTGTTTTAAAAAATTAATAAATTAATATTTTTAAAATTTTTGTTTTAAAAAATTATTAAATTAATATTTTTAAAATTCTATCATACTGAAGTTAATAATGATTTAAAAAAAAAGATATTATTTTAAAAGGAGTGTAGAATTTAGTTGCAGTTGGGTAAAAGATTAATGAACATCCCAATGTTTGTAAGAATATATTAAAAAAAAATTATTATTTCATTTTGGTTCCATGTATTTTACATATTGGATCAAACTCTGATATTATTTTTGTACAAAAAGAGAGAGGTGCCATTAGACTATAGGATAAATTACCTATTATAAATTTGTTTTTTTTTCCTAGAAATAAAAAAATTAAGGGGATAGATTTAACTTCATATATGAAGACAAAAAATCTTTTAAAAAAAAACCCATCAAAGATATATTACATGAAGTCAAAGGTTTCAACATACGGAATGAAAAAAATGTTGGTAGAAGACAAGAGGTACCATGATTCTTGCAAAAACTTAAGGAAAAGATGCATATGCGTAGTAAAACCTTGAGCATGGAACTTCGTCAAAAGTCAAAGCTGGGCCAAAAGTAAATTTCAAATAACTGACTAATTCATATAGTGTGAATGTGATAAACCCACCTTATCTGAAGAAATTTTTGGGGGACCAAGAGGTCCTTCAAGGCGAAACTCATGCATGACCCAGTCAGTTCTTTTCCCTTTGGGTGCCCTACCCTGGTAGAACACCAAGGTCTTTCTCATGCCAACAAGAGTGCCCTTACGGAGGACATGCCTGTCCTTCCCTGTGGCTTTCCAGTAACCAGAAGCTGTTGCGCGATTAGTTCTCAATCCAGTTGCATACTTGCGATCTCTTTGGCTATAAAAATACCATTCCTTGCCTCCTACGCGTGCCGCTTCTGCCATATTCCCACACGTAAATTTTATAAGAAATTCACACATCCTTCAACTAATTGAATTGGACAGCAAGACTGTAAATCTGTGAACTAAGGTAAACTGAAAGCAAAAGGGAAAAAAAAAGAGAGAGTAAAGAATAAGTTATGAAACCAAAGACTTCGATGGCTTTACCAATATTCAAGAGTCAGATATAAAGTGCAAGACTTTGGTTACCGGTTAGGTCAACACTGAATGTCTACGAAGACATCCAAATTAAGGCACCGATTTAACATCGAATTGGACGATGAAACGTCCAGTCCACCAGCCTGAGGCCATGGATTTTAAGGCACTCTCATGACTTGATCGTAAAAACACACGGTTCAACTCACTTCAACATCGAAACTGTGCCTTTTTAATGCCTTAATTGGGATTTGCGAAGGCAAGATTATCTTGGACTTGGAGTTTTGTTTTCAATGATATGATATGGAAGCCAAATTGCGTGCAGACAATGTTTGGAGAATTTATTTTTTTTCGTTTTATGATCATGAATTTGTTATAGTGACCCGGTGTGATGATATTCAGTCTATAGTGAAATAATTAAAAAAAAAAAATCACTAACGATGTCAATATCAAAGGTGTTTCATATGACTCGGCATGGATAAGCACATGATGGCACCAAAAGTGACTCCTCATGCAGCTAAAATATACAGATGACTGTAATCAAATGGCAGTAATGCTGTTAAGAGGTCAATGCCCATGTATTAATGAGAAATCATTCAAGGTAACGGTGGTGAAATATACAAGGTGACAAAAACGAAGGTTTCGTGCTTACGACTGTGACACGTGTGATCTACAAATTCGAGTTGAATATTGTGGTAAATAAATAGGAGGAAAAACGACATGAAGGACTTTAATGTTCAATGAAGGCGGGTGACGACAAGCCCGAATGGATTTGGTAAGAATTAGAAGTTTAAAATCCAATTACTTTGAGCCATGTGTGATCATAAGAGAGTGGTGGTCACGAGGTTCGGACAATAAGGCATCTGACTTTAGGTTTTTGCTTAGCTATTTCAATCACTTTCATGATTTTTTATTTTAGGTGATTTGGGATAGTGCCAAGAATGTCAATATCTTAAACAAAACAAAAACAAAAACACTGAATATATATGAGATATTTTTATTTCATAGCTGAGGAGATATTTTATTTCCTAGCATATGTAGAAGCCTAATTTAACTGGCAATTTCAAGAAGGTGGTTGAGCATTTCCATCTGAAATATATACGGTGGAAGAAACCACAAAATATTTTATTTCATATTCTCAAGAACTTACCAAATATCAACCCCTCACCATACGGGTTTCCTAATTTAATTATTTAAGGGTTATTGTATACATTCATTTCTAGTTAGATTTTAAAAAATAAAAATTAAAAACACCATAGTCAGCTGGTTGAGAAACAAATTAGTGGGTTCGTACTGTTATGGTGTACCCAGTAAGATATAGTTTGCCTACAAAAACTAGAGCAACTTTTATATTTTTTATTCTATAACAAAACCATTTATTCTTTTATTTCAGCACAGCTTAATTAAATGATTCAATCTGATGTGGATATGTTATATCCAGTTGCATGCATTGTGTGATGAACAGCTAGGAGCATGCATCACCAGAATTATCAAATACATATATAAAACAGGTTGCTATCATCCTTATCCCGAGAAAGTGAAAGAGAAAAAAAACTCATGTCCCTTGCTTAAACATTAAGAGCTGAGTCAATGGGGTGTATTATAAGCCTTCAAACTAACCTAAAGCAGTATAGATCGATGTAGACAATAACTCGTGGGAAGAACTAGAGCATAGTCATCTAGTGATTAAGATCATCATATCACCAGTATTCTTCCCTCCCTTTGCAAGTTATCGAAACAACAAAACAAAGAAAGAAGCACTTTTCTAGTGTGTGCATGGAAGCGCTTAATGAATAGAAAATCATAAACAGTACAATCTCAAATGATTCAATGGGACTGGAGTTGTGAACAAATCATATAACGAGTACAATTGACATGAAAATCACGGTGAAAGTGATGATTGTAAGTATGGGATCATAATTATAACGAGGATTTAAAACTCACCAGGGATATCCCAAGGCTCACACTTGTTGAGGTCAACTTCTATCATAAGAAGGGAATCACAGTACTGAGAAGCCTTGTTCATCAAGTAATCGCATACAAGTTCTTCATCTTTTGGATGAAACCTGAACCCCGGTGGCAACTTTGCCTCCACAAAGCTTATGTTGCTCATTTTCCTCTCCCTTTCAACGGACAAGGCAAGCTAATTAACAGAAACACAGTATTTATACTGCCAACAACAAAGTGAACAGAGGAAGAAGAGATAATATAATATCCCCTCTAGCAACAAGGCCAACTGGTGGTGTATATAAAGGCAAAATTAACCAGCTAAAGTCAACTTTGTAGTTCCGCATAAAAAAGGAAGGTTAGGATGTTTGCTTATGTATGACAAAAGATGGGCCAATCACTGCCTATCTGCTGATGAGAGCACACCATAATGGACGGTCTTTGATTTCCAACTATTTGGAATTGATGTTGCTCAGTCTTAGCTCAGAAATCAGCCAAAAAGATTATGATGACTGATGACAACACCACAATTCCTTATTCAAGGCGTCTACTGTTCCACGTGGCATCAGACTCCTCTTGTACTAATCCATGTTCCTCAGTTCTGCAAGAGTGTTGAGTTCATCTTGCCTTGTAATTATTGGAGATTGACCAAACTGATTGTCCAGGGGAAAAATTCAATACCTCTCCTTTTTGCCACTTCAAAATTAAGGAGATGAAAAGAACGTCTCCACCCCCACCCCCCCCTCCCCCCCCACAACCGATATTCTCATATACCAACCTTTACCACTGAAAACTAAATCCCTCTCCTAAATTAATACATTCACAGAAATTTCATTTTCGAAGACCTCCACTACATGTTACATGTTACTCTTTTTTTATCACTTTTAGTATTTATGGATCATCTTACACACATCAAGACTCAAAGGAAAAACCTTTGACAAAGTTTTCTTATTAGTTCTAAACCTCCCAAACTCTTTAAATATACCCTTGAATTCAAGGTTTATTTTCAGAGAATATCTATTTCTTTCAGAAATGAGAGTGTTAAAACTTTCATTTTAGCACCCTCATTTCTGAAGTCCTAGTTCCGACCTTGTCAGGACTAATTAACACATCCACAGATAAAAACTTTTTTTGTTTGGCGACCTCCTCTTTGATAAGAGCCTGAAATGGTGATGGCGATTTCAGACAAGTCTCTCTTCAGTTTGAGAGGGGAGCAGTAAAAAATGAACTATATGGACAGACGTGAGAATCAAATTGCACTCTTCGATTCTCTATCGGCATTATGGAGGGATAGATGAATAGGTTTAAGCCTCTATCGCTTGGAGGGATGAATTTCAAATTTTTAAGGCTTCGTTTTTCTCCGGCAAGCAGCTAGGGAAGCATTTATTCCCAAGCGATAAGGCTTGGAAATAATGGGAGTAATCTACTTACTATATGAGCCAAACCCTAAAGGTTATTAATATACATCCATATTATGAAAAATGAGAGTATATCATACAAGCATAGATCTTCAAATATTATATGACCACATAAAGAAATACATAAAAGAGTATTAAATACAGCCGACCAAGCATGTAAATGTAGTTTTATTTTTGCGAAGTGAAGCGTACTAACTTGGTACATGATGTCAAATAATTCGCCCATTATCTTCACAAATATTTATTTTGTGGATAATGAAAAAATTGTTTGACCCCAACATGGGTAAACATAAATATTCTCAAACCTTGGCAAAGCCTTTCCTATATGTACATAAACTATATATGTGCGTGTGATGTCTTCAATTCTCAATATCTAGCAACTATGAAAGTGCTTTGACTTTCGATAGAGTGTTTGCAAAGCAATATTGGAGGATTCTTATGGCATTAGAGAAGCAGAGTTCTTCTTCACAGTTTATTATTGCCTTGAATTAGATGGCAACCTCCACAAAGGAACTTAACTTTCATTGCTTCTCCATGACTTCTTGTTGGAGAATCAGATTTGCTTTTCTAGTAGCCACGGGTCTCCTCCTTTATTGTCACTACCAATACATGGCAGATATATACATAGAGCAGGTAAGTAGATGAGAGGACGTTGACGTAACCCTCTTGGAGCTATCTCTTTGTTATGTAGCAAGGGATTGACTAGAGATTATAGTTTCAAACTACATTTGGCTTGTATTACGCAGCGGATCATATTAATTAAAAAAATATATAAATAAAATGTGAAGGGGTCGTTTAACATGTTTTCTAATTGGAAAAAAATCATGAAAAAGAAAAATCAATGCATGTTCTACGACATTGAAGGTTTAAAAGTTAATTTGGGCTTGAAAAAAAATAAATTCAATTTTAAGGATCAAATTGTTAAGTCTAATCCCAAATAAATTCATTGTTAAAGATCAAATTGAAAAAAAATTGAGTGATAAAAAAACATGGGATTTATCTTTTCCCTGCACGTGCAATTCAGACCCTATATTCTTTTAATTAAAAAGGACTAGATATTTATTTATTATTCAAATTTGATCTTAATTGCTTCAATTATTTTAAATCAATAAAATTTCATTTAATTTTTCCAAACTTAGCATCTTTTTTCCCTTGAAACCATAAGAATTCTATATAAAGCCAATTAAAGCAAACTATCAAGTCTAGTCTCAATTCATTTCAATTTAAAAAGATGAAATTGTAGAAAAAAAAACTTGAGTGGCCAAAAAAATATGACACTATTACAATCCAAGTAAAAATATGTCTTTATCAACAATGATTTCACAAAATATTCTAGTTCTTCTTATAACTATAATTGTAATTGTATTAAGTTGCACCGTCCTCGCTAATGATACACTATAATACAAAATTTAATTAGTCAAAATTCAATTTATTCTTGTGTGTTTAGTATTATGATAAAAAGTGATTTTTTAAGTATTTTTGTTTATATACAAATAAAATCTCACCTAACAAAAGAGCACAGTAAGATAAGTAGAAAAAACAATTAAAATCCTAACACATTTTTAAAACACATTCAAGAACAAAAACTACCGCACTGTTCAACTCTCGTTTAAGTAACTGCACCTTTCAATAATTTTTGCGATTGACGACAACAGTAAGAGGGAACAAAAGAATGACTGCTAATTGCTAAATCCTTATCTATACACGTTTGAATGATATGAGCATTCGGTGATGGCAATGTTTCTTGTCCTTTGCCTATGAACAGTCAGGTATGTTATCTCTTAAATTCAATTGCTCTGTGTCACTACGAACCACCAAAGAATGGAGACAAGTAGGAACAACCCAGGTGTCTAAAATGACAAAAAAAATTCAACCCACAGCATGGCTAATTCCAACACGAGTGGGGATCACAATTTGATGCTCGAACAACGATATCTGATGTGACGATTTCATTCTTCGTCTGGTTCAATCATGGTGTTATTCAACTATTCGACAAATCTTATTGTCATAAGCACACACCCCACCACGCATTTCTATGCAGAATCTGCAAGGAATGTTGGGGTCACTCTCGTCCGGTAGCATGACTATTCGATCATGTTCATCCATGTGTGTGTGTGTGTATAGACACACACACACACCTAAATAGAATCTAAAGTAGTCGGTGCGCTGTTGATTTGATTAATAGTTTTTTCAATGTAAAAAAAATTATTTTTGTTGTCAAGTGTGTTTTTTACCATAAAAAAAAAACATTTTTATTGTGGATTTAAAATTTAGTGCACTCACTTAATCAAATATGTAGAGGATTCAAGGCATCATGAAATATTTAGAAGAGTTGTTAAAGTGGGAAACCAAAACATAAATATAGATTCAAATATTTAACAGTGGACAGTTTTTAAAATTTTTTAATTATATAAAAAATAATTTACTTTTAATAAAAGAGAGAATTATTGAAATTTTATTTAAAAAATAATTTACTAATATAATTTCTTGTTTTCCTATTTTTTCAATAAAAAAAATAATTCATATAAGAAATAATCTTTACATTATTTTACTAACCTAAAAACAGGCATTTTCTTCACTCAAGTTTTAAATTGAATAGGATGAGAACTGATCTAATATGATCGAGTAAAAACTTATTATAATTTATAATAACAAATCTTAAGATGATAATGTTCTAACCTTTTTATTATTGTATGTATTTAAATGATAATTTTTTAGATTGAGTTAGATAATTCAAATTAATTTTTTATAGACCCAAGTACCGGAACTATAAAAAATAAGGTCAAACCTTCTTCTTTTAAATTATATTAAAGCATTTTTTTTTCTTAAGAAAACAAAGCATATTACATACTTTTTATCTAGTTAAGCTCACTATCTAATGGTGCAGAATCTAGTAACCAAGAGATGGCTAGAAAGTTAGGGTAGGTTTTTCAACTTAAAAAATCATTTTATTTAAAAATATCTTTAAAATACTTTTAAAATCTAGCAAAATAAAAAATGAAAAACAACTTAATAAAACTCTCTTTATTAAATGAAATTCATTAACATAAAAAATAAGTCTTTTATTGTTGGAATATAAATAATCATTAACGTTTTTTTTCTTTCTTTTATGCTCCTTTTTCTTTCAAACTTAGGATCGAAATGTGAATAAAATAAAATTTTGGATAAAGAAAAACTCAAAAAAGTTATCAAACTTGAAAAATTAAAAAAAAAATCTTTGAGGACCAAAGTTTTAAAAGCCGCCTAAAGTACAGTTAAAAGATAAATGGGCAATTTTTTCTATTGCTAATTTCAGTCCTCAAAGTTTAAATTTTTTAATTAATAAAATTAAATTACATCTTGTCAAATTCGACATCAATTTAATATAATGATATTTTTTTTTTTATTCATCTAGAACTTGCATAAAGATATTAAAAACAAATTGTAAGCTGAAATCTTATTTAATTTAATTTGTACGGGAAAAAATAGCAACACCAAAATAAAAATTACTAAAAGGAAAAAGAATATTTATATAGAATTGTTCTAGGGAACATTGTAATGTAAGAGGAGCTAATATGCAAAGACGGATACAATTACATAGTCTCAATAGCCATCGTAAATGTTTGAAATAATAAGTCTCTAAGATTTGCAATCTTCCAACTTTAAACCTGAGCCAATTTTTATCATACGAATGATAATAATTGACTTTACAAGCTATGAATCGCCAGCATCTATCTAAAGATTACATCAATATTCATATAATTATGTGAAATAGCGTAGCTGCTAAACAAAATACTATGTAAAGATGCCAGATTGGCATTTAGAAAGTTTTTCTATCTCTTGGATTTATTAGATGAAGAAAATTCCTGGGGAAGGCCAAGATAAGCACAGTAAAAATTGAATGCAAACAAATTTCGCTTTCATTCCAGCCAGTTAACAGAGACATCTAAAGGGAAGAACATCCAAATTGCTAGTGAATAATTTAGTGGTCTTTCTGAGGACCTGTCAGCCCTCCAATCAACTGATCCCTGTGACTGATTTCTCGGCTTCCGAATGCCAACTCGACGAAACGTTTCTATATCAAACCTAAAGTCAACAAGTAAACACAGCAAGAAGTATCATTTAGAAGGTCCTTCAAGTAATATATGTCTTCTCTTTCTGTGACTGTCTTCTCCGCTCTCCACCCAGAAATCAAGGGAAAAAGAACAATGACTTGAGGAATGCAGAATTCAATGAAGCTAATTGATCAAATTAGGTACAACAGCCTGCATGTAAGTCGACGGGCACCATTTCATGGATATTTACTTAGTTTAGAAAAGAAACTCATGAAATCACTATATGATTTCCATATAAAAAGATCGAACGATAAGTGTAGTAGAAGCCATCATCGATCATAGCCACTGCTTGTGGTCAAAAACCTGTTTATAGGTTTTGTGTGTGCATATTTTCCTAGGTAGACAAATAATCTTTTCACGATTTCCATTGGATTGGTGATGCTTATAAGAAATTTGTACCTTTACATCTATAAAACGATGGATTGGGTCCCATAATTGGGCATACTTGGACGTGCAAGGGATGAACAGGACCAGTGAAAGTAGAATCCAAAGGTCTTTCAGAGCACATCACAGACAGAAGTTCGAAGAGAAGGTTTCTGACCCTTGTTTTAAACTCTCACGGAGCATGTTGCGTTCTTTTGCAATGAATGGACAACAAGTGTCAAATAAATTGGTGTTTTACATTATATTTGTTTTTCAATTTAAAATATGTTAAAATGATTTTGTTTTTCAATAAAAAAATATGTTAAAATAATATTTAAAAAAAATTATAAATAATACTTTTTTTTCTGGTTCATGGAACTAACAACTTATTATCTGTCCCATTAAACTTAAAAAAAATATAAGTACATGCTCAAGTCATTTCTTGGTTGGGTTAGGCACCTGGCGCCTAGCCTAGTAACATATTTCCTTGTTATTTTTTTAATTTTAAATTTTAAAAACATAATATATTAGTTGATATTTTTTAAATAAATATTAAGTTTATGTTTTAATTAGTTTGGGGTGAGTTTTTTATTATATTGGATATGTTTAGCTTTTAAAAAAATCAATATAATTCATCTATGATTTTTTCTTTATTTTATATATTAAATTTTTTTAATATTTTTTATAAAAAATTTTATTTGTTCAGCCTTGTATTTTCTTTGATTTTTCACTCAATAAATCTAATCTTCATTTATCACTTTTTTTTTACAACATCTTAGTATTTTGTTGATATTTTATTTTGCAATCGTATATTTTTTTATTATATTGTTAAATAAAAAAATTAGTTTTTAAAAAATATATAATCCAATTAAAGTTCATAACTCGATTCACAAGTTTAGCGTGTTAGCTTGGGTTACCCAGATTGTAGGTTAGACGAGTTCATTCACTGGGCAGATATGTTTTTTTAGGTTTTGGTTCTTAATTTTTTTAATAATTTTTTTCTCAATTTTATCTTTTAATATCAAATTAGTTGGAAAAATAATCTACTTGATTTTTTTTTATGAAATTATTACTATCTTAAATACGTTTTTATTTTTAGATTAATACTTTATTTTGTGGTCATATATTTTTATCATATAATTAAAAAAATATTTTATAAAAAAAATTATTAAACTAAATAGAATATATGACATGATTTATTTGGGGACTAAAATTGATCTAATATGTTAATGTCTTAGTAGTTTTTGTTAACAAAGTTATCATATTAAAGTTTTGTTAACTTATATTTTGATTCATAAAATCAATCAATTTAAATTGAACTAACTCTTGCGAGATTTAATTTAACACTGGAGTTAGATAAAAAGTTAAATTGCAAGACTTTAAAATTAATCTATTAAATCAAGTTTAGTAATATTTTTAAAAAATTCTCTATATTTATAATATTTTTTATTTTATAAAAATTTATTTAATTCATATTAAAATATTATCCAGTAAACAAGTCATTTCTATTAAATAAATGATAGCACCTACCATCAATGGCGATGGACACTGTTATGAATATGGCCCTATGAATATATTGATAGCATTATAAATATGATAACTTCCTCTCCATAAACATGCATCATTTTTATTTTATTTTATGACATGGGAAGAAGCATCAAACTTTGTATAAGAACAAACATCAATTTCGTGGAAATCTACCTCAATGCTTCAGATAAAAAAACAAAAGATTTTAACTTTTCCCTAAAGGATAATCCCAATTATGGTCCCACTCAAGGGGGAGACCTTTAATGGCTCCATATTCCACATCTCATAAGAACTAGAAATAATCGTAGCAAGTAGAAAAGTCCTCTTCACATGAATAATTAACTTCGGACACAAACAGGTGCATGATTGGCAGGGTCGGACTTAAAGCGTTACAGCTTTTATCATCACTAATTTCAAGCTATTTTAGCATTTCATCTCAGGAAAATTCTTTAGCAAAAAATATAAATATACAAGGTGTTTTAAATGTATTTTTTTTTTAAATACCATTTTCTTAGTCTCTAAATACTAATTTTTTAAAAAAAAAGTGTAAAGAAAGGAAAATAAAAAACAAATTATAAAAAATAAAAATAAGAACAACAAGAATGAAATAAATAGAAGGTAATAAATATTGAAAGTGTATTAAAATATAATATTTTAAAAATTATACAGAATTAAAGATAATAAATAAATATAAAATGATAAAAATATCAGATTTAAATAAAAAATTATAAGAAAATCTTGTTTTGTTAGAAAAACAAGAAAAACATAAAAAAATTTATTTATATTTAAAAAAAACTACAACAAAATATTATTTTTATATAAGAGTAACTTATAATTTATTGGTTACTTATATAATAATTACTAGAGATTTATATAATTATTAATTTTAAAAATTATAAAATTAATCATATTATATATAAATGAGTACGAATATTTACATTAATAAAAAAAAAACTTATAATTCACGAGAAATATCCCGTTGGAAACAGCCTAGACCTAGAGGGCGGTGAGCAGAAAAGGGACATCTCATAGGTTATTTATTTTTCTAGTAATTGTCCTGCACTGGAAAGGTTAGAAAACAAACGAGAAGAAGGAGAAGAAGAAGAAAGAGGAGGAGGTTTGCATTGAAAACAGCCAAACCCATGAAACCTCTCCATCTCTCTCATCTGTTGTCAACTTATGATAATTGTTTCCGTCTTGTCTGTCAGAAACGCCCGCCGTACGCTTCCTTTGATGTCTCAGTTTCCTCCTCAATTTATTTCTCCAATAGTATCCATTAATTGCCAAGTAATTGAGGCAGATTACTTTGTCGTGAATTCGTGATGAAGAATTTCTAGTGGCCTTATGCATCTAATTTAGCTATCTCACTAGATCATAGACCGTGCTGTAGATCATAGACCGTGCTATATTGAGGATTGTTGGTTTAAATATTTATTTAATATAGAAAAATATTTAAGTATTATTAATGATTTTTAAGTAAAAACAAATTTATAAATATGTAAGCATTGAATCTTAATATAATTTGATTGATTTTATTAGTTAAAAAATAACTCATATTAATATAGTTTAACTAAAAAAAATTCAAGTTTATTTTTTTTAATATTAAAATAACAATATATTTAATTAGATTTGGATCCACTCAAGTTAACATGTCAAATATGTAACTTAGATTATAAGACTATAGTATTCTCATAAAAAAATAAATTAAAATAAATTATGAATCATAATTCATAATTAACTACATATTGAAATGATGAAATTAAAAATAAATTAATTAAAAAAGGATCTAAAAAGTGACACGAGTTAACCTTTCAAAACTACAACTTGAGTCATAAGACTGAAATAATTATATGGAAAGCAAATCAAAACAAATTATGAATTATAATTTCTAATCAACCTCATATTTAAAGATAAATTTTTTAAAAAAAAAAACAATATTTAAAGATAAAATTAAAAAAAAAAAACGATCTGAGTCTATTCGCTAAGCTTATGACCCCAGTTATTAGAGTAAGATAACCTCATAAAATATTACTTAATTTAACTCAAAAGTTAACCTATCAACTCCACGACTAATCTTAAGATTGGATAACCCTATAAAGAAAAAAAAACATAGAAAATAATATGAATCAATTTGTTAAATTTATAATCCAAGTCATTAGACTGAGATAACCTCATAAAGAAAAAATAAAAAAATAACCTGATTTAACTCATGTCAACCTGTCAAATAAAAAAATAAAAAAATAACCTAATTTAACTCATGTTAACCTGTCAAATTCGTAAAATTGGTTATGAGACTAAGATAACTCCATAGAGAGCAAATCAAAATAAATTTTAAAACTCAATTTTCAATCGCCTTCATCAGACTTAATGTTAAACGATAAAATTTATAAAAAATCTAATTAAAAAATAACACATAAAGTGAGCCAAATTAAGCTATATTAACTCTTTAAGTATTATTATTAGGTCATGAGATTGTAATAACATAATAAAAATTAAACTAAAATAAAGCTTGAAGTCTAATTATCAATCAAATATAATATTAAATGATAAAATTGAGAAAAAAAATCAATTAAAAAAATAACTTAGTCAATTGGGTTAATCCGTCAAACTTGCAACCCAGATCATGAGATAGGAACAACCTAATAAAAAGTAAACTTAATGTTGAAAGACCCATGACCCGAATTATAAAACCAAGATAACTTCTTAGAAAGAAAAAAAAAACAACCCGACTTAACCAGGTTAAAATGCTAAAACCCGCAACCTTGATCATAAGACCAAGATATTCTTATGAAAAATAAATAATAAAAAAATATTATTAAGTTTAATTCTTAACAAATCCAATATTGAATGGTAAAATAAAAAAATTATATAAAAAAAAATTAAATTGGTTCAAGTAAACATATTAACCCTATATCATGAAGCTAAATTAGCACAATAATAAATAAACAAAAACAAATCATAAAATATATTAATAACTAACCTCAACTAAGAAAAGATCATTTGAGCAATTTCTTCATGGTTTCCTAAAACGCACTAAATGCTCCCTTGAGTAGAAAGAAATTGCAGGAGATAACAGAATGATGCATTGCTTACTCATGTTTTCCCATTAGGTTGTTTTACTTTATTTTGAAAACACATATTTTATTAAACATGAGCCAAGAAATTTGTTACAAAATGTGAATGCTTGAGGACATTGTCTCTGAAAGTTAACGGTAGTTATCTAAGCATTGGGTTATCTACAAGGGAGAGAGAAAACATATTTATTAGCTTGCAGGAAAAAAAAAAAAAAAAAAAAAAAAAAAACAAGTTAACGACCAAGTCATCGACAACAATGGAGGGCCGAGAGCAGCACCTACCAACCCCATCTAAAAAGTAGGCCCAACTAGATGTTGGCAACGAAGCCAGTTGAGAGCAGGATTGGGATGTGCTCTACAAGAAACTGGGTTTTCTTGCGGTTCTGGTTTCCACGTTATTTTTTGTATTTGTGACCATCGGGCCTTGTGATTGTTTTTTTTAAAAAAAAAATCAGGAAGTGAAAATCAGGTGGGCCAAAAGAGTCATGGCCCAATCCATATATCAATCAAAACTAATATTTATTTGCCACATCTGTATTAGATAAAACAAGCTGCTACCCGGCTTGGCCTAGCGGTGGAAGGGGCTTGTCTCCTTCCATTGCACCTGGGTTCGAGTCCTGGTGTGTACGCCTGTCACCCCGCGGCGCTTTTCCAGC
>NW_011499858.1:1838056-1853863 GCF_000495115.2 Populus euphratica
AAAAAAAAAGATACATTGAAGAAAAATACATAAGTCAAGTTGTGTTAACTTTACAAACCTGTCAAATGTGAAATGAAATTAGAAACTAAAAATAAAAATTAAAAAAAATCCTAAAAAAGACTAAAGTAAAAAAAAGATAAAAAAAAATGAGGGAATACGTGTTAATTTAACCGCCTATGAGATTGAGATTACCTTACAAAAGATAATTATTAAAAAAAATTTAAATCACAAAAAAATCAAAATTAAAATTAAAACAAAGAGGACTAAACCTTGCACGCACAAAAAAAAAAAAGAATTGAAAGAAACTAAATAGAGATTAAATTAAAAGACAAAATAAATGAAGAAAAAGAACTAAAAAACAAAAAAAAATAAGGATCAAAATTGGAAATAAAATAAAATAAAATAAAATTTTGAAGGACAAAATAAAAAAAATTAATGTAAAGAATAAAAAAAACAACAATAAAAAAATAATGATCAAATTACATATAAAAATAAAATAAAATAAAACAATAAAGGATGAAATTAAAAAAAACTTCAAAAAATATTTAAATAAAAATTTAAAAACAAAATTTAAAACAAATACAAAGTTAAAAATACAACTAAATTTTTAAAAATCAAGCATGAATATCAAGATCTATAAAGAGAAGAAGAAAAAAACTTCATAACCATCAAACCATCACTATCTTGACTACATGTCATTTTAATAGCTTCATTGTAACATTACATGTCGGAACTGGTAGCAAATCATAGTTTTTTACCACTAAAATACTTCTCATGCATCTTAAAATGGTGCATAGAATATTAACGCACCACCGCATGTATAACAAAATTTTAATAATGTAACAATCTAGATGGTAGTTTAATGATAAAAATTTAAAATTAAAAGATTTATTCCCTATGGTTATTCATATGATGGTTTAGAGTTTTAGATTTGAACCCTGTGGTTACTCATATGATGATCATTAAAGATTTACATGGTTTTTAACTTCAGAACGTATAAAATTAATCAAGATATGTGTAAGCTGTTTCAAATACCGATATTAAACTAAAAAAAATTAATAATATATATAACTAAATTAGCCTCAATGGTGTATAAATAAACCATGCTGCTAAGATGAAAATGCTCTTTCAAGCTAGTCTTAGTTTTCTTCAAGTCACAAGTTAAATATGTCATTTTATTTAACAAAAAAAATGTGTAAAAAAAAAAACAACTCTACTTGCAAGGTCAATTCTTTTAAGCCTTGAGGGGTACTGATATTATTTGACTGTGCAAATAAATTGGAAGAGACACAAAATCCCCTGTATGAAAGCCAATTTTTTTAGCTTGTAAGAGCAACCAATATTTTTACTGTTCTTTAAAAAAATTGAATGATTAAATTGTCCCCATCAATTAATAAATGATATTTGGATTCTCTGACAAGGATGACTTTACCCTTGCTGCAATTATTAAGTGGAATGACGAACTCTACATCATCTAAATCCATGGAATCTCTCTTCACAGTGCACAGAAAATAGCTTTGCCCCTTTTTTTTCTTTTTTTTTAACGTGACAATTAAAGAAACTTGAAAAAAAACAAGACATAACATACTGTTTTCTCTTCTTTGTTTTTCAATTTGCAAAACTGTCAAGATTTGGCCTAAAACCAAACAAAAAAAAAAAAAGTATGATCGAAACCCTTATGCATTTTGCCTAAATGAGGTCAAAACAATCACTGCAGCTTTCCCCACTCAACAGAGAGTTAGGGCGAGACTGTGAACTGAGAAGAAAAAACCAGAAAATTCCAAAACATAAATATATAGTGACATTTCTCTACCAACGTATCTATCCACGCCTGTCGCCTTGTCGTGCAATAATCAGAGGTAATTGTGTTTAGCGACATTGTCATTTTTTATCTTTAAAAGACAAATATTCTTAATAATCGAATCAAATTGGTAGCGCAACAGCAGAACGTGGCAAGACTATTCTGGGCCTTTGTTTTCAAACGATGGGAGTGATTGAATTATGATTATTCGGTCCGTGTTGTTCCTCATGTGAATCACCAACGATTTTGATTTAACTAGCTTTCAAATTCCTAATCCACTAACTTCTTATGGGTGAAAATTACATCTGGTTGTAAGAACATAGAAAAAACCAGTTCAGATCATCACTGGTTCATGACGCAAATGTATGGATAAATGATGTTCCCAGCTGTGTAATATATTGTTAGATAGAGCATCCATCTGCCATGAGGAGTAGAATTGAAAGGTCATGAGGCGATAAAACTCTTGAATACAAAAGGTACTGTGGAAGATCCAAGTGGGCAAGAAAATTGAAGGAACAGGGCTATGAACTGTGTTGTCTTGGGGTCTTCCCGGATTCCAAAAACGTAACGAGAGGTACGAATTGGATTATCTTCTGCAACTATTTAAAAAACTTGAAGACTTAGCCCTCGTGTCCTCTAGGTCTTAGCCTCCAACAACTAGCTTTTAATCTCCAGCCTGAGCCTAAATTCGTAGGCTTTCGTTCCAGGCTGCAGGTCACAAATGCCACTGTTCATTGGGCACGTGAAAGGATTATAAAGTGATTTATATTTTATAGTAAAGCTCTGTGATAGGGTTTGGCATGACTCCACGTAACAATCATGTAGCATGGATACTTTGATTTTTAGCAAGTAAGCTTGGAGCTAGGGCCCGGCTAGTTTATAAAGTAGTATAAATAATGCATCAGCAACGTTTGTTGCTCAAATTATCACATCAGGAGGCATCATCGTGCATGAACACAGTCAAATAAGTTAATAAAAAAGCAAAAAACAAAAAAAAAAAATCACTTTTCTAGTTATTGTTAGAACCGCCTAGCTTTATGCCAGAGTTGCAGATTCTCAAAACCTATTTGTATTAAATTATAATCTGAATATATTAATAATTTAGATTATAGATAAGAATATGTTTTCTTAAGTTTAAATTTCATTTCTTAATTATAAATGCATTTTATTTTTATTTTTTGATAAAAAAAAATACGTGGTAGTGATTTTCAACTATTTGTATTAAGTCCTGCACCCAGAGACTCAATGTACTGTAATGTAAGATAACAATGCCTCAATATTCTCTTTGATACTTGAAGTTTTTATTTTTTTTTTTAATTTGATTTCTTTGATACTTGAAGTTTTTATTTTTTTTAATTTGATCTGAATTTTATATTTTTACATTTGAGTCCTAAAATTTTATTTTTATCAAGTTAGAGAAAGTCAATGAAAAAAATATAAAAAAAAATAAAGATTTTAGCCAATCATATTCTACCCAAAAAAATCAACTCGGGTGTTGATGTGTTCGTCTCAAAGAAAAGAGTTTAATGGTCGTTATTTTATACTTTTAACATGATTAAAAAAATATAAATCAAGATACATAATATTTTTGTTATTTAATTTTTTTATTTTAGAATAATTTTTTTAGGATTAAAATAGAGTTATCTAGATTCTTAAGATATTTTTAAATATTTTCAAGAAAAAAAAATTTAAGATATTATTAGGTAATTTCAAATAAAAACAAATTTTAAGGGATTAGAAAATATAGTTTTTTAGGTTACAAGAAAATGAATTAGTTAACAACACTTTATTTTTTTTTTAACAAATAATGTGTTGTTGATATACATATATACACACACCTTTTAAAAAAACCAAAAACAAAACAAAACCAAGTTTGTAGGCTTAGCTTTCCAAGCCCACACTTGCCTAGTATTTTTTTTAAATGACTATTCACTTTTTTCTATTTTAATTTATTTTAAAAAATATAATAAAAATCTCTCTAAATAAAATAAAAAAAATGATAACAAAAAAAATTCTGATTATGTTATAGTTTCCAAAGAATCTTATAATTTTTTCTAATAATATTAACAATTAATTTATTAATAATTATAAATAAAAATTGAATTATTTATTTTTTTATTTTTAATGCAGTCACATAAAAAAAATTGAGACATTATTTTTAGTTTATTGGTTGAGAATTATTTACATATCATGATAAGATTTTGTACAAAGAACCAGACTTTTGATATTAAAAAAGCGCATTGTTGATCAAATTGTTATTTTAAAAAGTGAATAACATAAAGTGAGTTTTATAGAAAGGAATACATTATTTCTCCTTAATTTAATTAATTTTAATTATTACATATTGCTAATAGTTTCATTACAAAAAAATTAGAAAAAAAAACAACAAAAATATTTCATCCCTCTTTATCAATAAAAATTATGAGGAAAAATTCTCATTTATAATTTCCGATGAAAATGACAACAAAAAAAAAGGTCTTACCCCCCCATCCCCAAAAAAAAAACAAAAAAAAGGACATTGTTGATCAAATTGTTATTTTAAAAAGTGTGAATAGCATAAAGAGAGTTTTATAGAAAGGAATACATTATTTCTCCTAAATTTATTTAATTTTAATTATTACATATTGCTATTAGTTTCATTACAAAAAAAAAATGAAAATATTTCATCACTGTTTATCTATGAAAATTGTGAGATGATTCATTTTCATTTTCTATATTGCAATGGTCTTAATATTTCATTTTTTTTTATTTTTTTATGGGTTTTTTTTTTTTGGTGATTTGTGTAAGCTTTGCTGATCAGCAAACTGTTTATTATCCAAACTTCAGGCTTGTGATTGTTGGTGATGGTGGTATAATCTTTCTCTGGGAGCTCCTAATGCATAAATGAAGATGTTTCTTGTTCTAGGATTTGTGTGCTGAATGACTTGGTAATTTATTTATGCTATAGCAGAGATGATTGTGTCGATATCCTTTTTCTTAACTACTTTCCTTCAAATCTTTTTACTCACTGCTTCAATTTGCATTTTTCTCTTTATCTATGCTGTGGTATACTTTTGAAA
The DNA here is from genome assembly GCF_000495115.2 of Populus euphratica. Taxonomy (NCBI): domain Eukaryota; kingdom Viridiplantae; phylum Streptophyta; class Magnoliopsida; order Malpighiales; family Salicaceae; genus Populus; species Populus euphratica. Next base: position 1,842,917 of record NW_011499858.1, read on the forward strand.
AAAAATTGTTTTATCAGAAGTATTGTTATCACATTTCGCATTTAATTTCTGAATGATATCCAGCTTCCAAGTTGCTTGATGTGAAATTTCAATTATAGCTGAAATTCAGGAGCGGAATTGGGGCAACGTGGAGACTTTTCATATGGATACTGCACAAGCAATGTGGTATCTTGTCATATGGATTGGCGCCAATTGTTCATCAATGACTAATTATTAAAAGTATGATTGTTTTGATTGCTAGAACTAATTTTCAAGCAGCATGCATGCACGTTGATGATCTAAGAACTAATTTTCAAGCAGCATGCATGCATGCATGTTGATGATCATCTTCTTGAAATTTTGATATTGTAGTAGGATTTGTTTCGCTTCTTTTGAACTGTTGTTTTCTTACAAGCATGTCAACAAGAACAGGTGAACAGAAACATTATGTTTTTTTATCCAGATTGAGTTCCTGAGTTTTGTATATCATTCTTTTGTACATAATATTGAACAGAAAAAAGTTCTAGAAGTATAATTTCTCAGTGCTTTTGTTTATATACAGTTTTCAAGATTGGTTGGGACTCACTAATATGTGGGATTGGGAGAGAAGAGATTGTTTGCCATCAAACAATTTAAAATTTTGTACAGAACATGGAATCTACCCAGCTATTAGCTTTATTGCAAGTTTTACCTGTATACATATTATTCTTTTGTGTTGATTTTCTCTTGTGCTGATGGTGAGATGTTAATCTAAAAGATGAAGAATTTTCCTTTTTGTGTTGATTGTGAGATGTCAAAAAAAAAAAATTGTAAATGCTAACGGGATATTCTTTCCGTTGGTGTTTATTCCGCCGGCACTTTCAAATGCTACCAGATTTGGACAGCATAAAATGAGCAATAAAAACTAATTTTAATTATGGATATTTCATTGATAATTTTATTGATATTAAAAAATTTTAACAGAATAAAAATATTAATGATCAACTTTTCAATGATTTCTAATATGGATGAAACTTTATCTAAATAATAACGAAATATTTTATCAGTATTTATTAATTTTTTAATAGTATTTACATTAAAAAAACATGATGTAGATAAAAAGAAAAAAAAGATATATCTATGTCAAATTAAAAAAAATACATAAATAAAAAGACATGATTTCAACTGGATAAATAGATTTTTTATTTATAATTTAAATCATAGATAGTTTTCAAAGTAATGATTTTAATAGTTATAAAATTAACTAAAAATAGGTTTTTGAGAATGATTATGTGGCATCATGCGAGAGAAAAGAAACTAGTATGTGCTACTCGGGGGTTTTTTTTTTTTTTTCAAGGAGAAGAAGATGGAATCTTAATTAAATCTCTTGAAAGGGTAGATCATGAATCTCAAATCTCTTGGAAGAGGAGGAGATGAATGTCAGCTAAGGTATAATTCATTAGTTATCGTTAGTCATCATCTAAGTAAGTTTAATGATCTTCAATTTCTGACTTAAGCTGTAAATTTTGATCAGCCATGCCTGCATAATGCATGGGATTTGTAGGAAGCCTGCACTTGAACCAAATCATCACAACATAAAGACTAATATTGGTTGGCAAAGAGAGAAGTGAATGGCACTCACGACGGGCATGATCGATTTCATACAAGGATGTTCGAAAACAAAAAAGGAAAAAGGAAATTACAGCATATAATGTTAACCTTCTTCAAACTGGTGATAATGACACATGTCCATGACCCCTCTGTGACTCAGATCATGGCGGGAAAAGAAGAGAGGAGGCATTGGAAACAGAAAACTGGGTTGTAAATCAGAGATGTAGGGATGGAACTGACAAAATTGCTAATGGCAGCAGATAATTTTCATGAAATAGAACACTACCATCCAGATAACATGATGGGACTCAAGTTGCTCACATGCCACCACACTGTACCACCAATATACAATGAGATGGGTAGATATATTCTGAGGAAATTTTGATTGACGATAAGGAGGTTCAGGAATATTTGCCGAGCGTCACCTCGCCACTTCCATGGCTGCACATTAATTTTAATCTTTGTTAATTAATTTGAAGTTTTTAGGGTATTTTTCTTTATCCATTCATTCGCCCCAGATCCCAGAAGAAGTCCAATGCAAAAGCACCAGATTACGTAGTTGAGAAGGGAGATTCGAAACTCAATGTGAAGGATATTCATCACCTTCAAGAAAAACCAAACCATTGAAATGATGGTTACTTGTATAATTATATTAGATTTGAGTAAAAAAACCTGCGAGAAAAAGTTCATAGAAATATATTAGTTTAGGAATATTATGCAAAACCTAGCATAGAAATATTTTGATGTAAAATTAATTAAAAGTTTCCAGAAATAACTAGTGCGAGATACATTGCGGATTGCTAGCAATTAAAATGTAAATGTTCTTAGACTTAGCTTATATGTTTGACTAGTTCAACATAATGAAATCGAATATGATGAACTGCAAAAGAAATTAATTTCACTTTAAATAATTGATCAAGATAATTTTAATCACATAACTTCATCGAACTCAATTCCAAATAATTCGTCATTCTTGTATTTCCTCTTCAAGTAACAACATATATAAAAAAGGGAAAAGAGAAAAAGATTCAAATAATAATAATAATAAAACCCAAAATCTACTGCATGAATTGAAAGAGAAGCGCATGATAGAAAGGTAAAGAGATTGGAGAACAGGGAATCTCTTCAGAAGATGAGCACGTTCTTTCATTCATTGGTGCCCTCGTTTCCAGCCTTTTCAGGCGCCTACTTACTCACACACACACCCACAGAGAGAGAGAGAGAGAGAGATCTCACCGATCCAACAGCCATAGAAATTGATGGCCTAACATTAGGTGTCTCGGAAATACTCTTAATTAATTACTATCAGCATATATATACAATAAACCCTCTGTGCTGATTAGTGTGCCTCGTAGCATTTACAAGTAGGAATTTCCCACCCCATTTCTGTGCTGCTTAACACCAGGAGCGACAAACAAGAAACTTTATTGTGACATAATAATATAAGCATTCATGTAGAATAGCGTTACCATCTACCGCTCTTCCTCCTTGCCTGTCACCTCGTTTGGCAACACCAAATTGGTGAGAGCTCTGGCTTCTTACATCACAGACATTTGATCTCTTGGAACAGACTGGAAATGTCTTGATAGCTTTGATGAAATGTGTGATAAGGAATGGAAGGACACCCCGCGTCTTGTCGTTCGTAAGTGATAAGCCCATGTATCATCTCAGCACCTGATCATTAGAATTCAAATTAAGCCTCTAATCCTTGCATTCCGGCTTCAGAAAGTCCCTTTCTGATTGGAGTTTTCTAGTTTTCATCGCACCTCGTGGATTTATGTGCATTTTTATCGTAATCATTATGCTCATAGAGATTTATTTTTAATTAGATTTACTTGAACTACAGATTTGAATTTTTTTTTGCGTGAGAGTCTGCTCCATGATAATCCTGCTTTCCAAGAGTGCAGCGGTTATTTTTGAAGTGCGGTTTTTTGTAATTTTAAAAATTTATTTTTAACATCATATACAAACCCAAAAAAATATTTTTAAATAATATTTTTAAAAAAAATTTAATACAATTTCAAACTGTCAATCCCTCTTTTAACCATTATAACTAACAAGAACATATATATATATATATATATATATATATATATATAAAAGTAATATTTGAACGAACACAATTATAGTACGGAATTCACCCCAAAAATCCCTCATGTGTAACAAAAGGAGAACATGGTGGTTAGACATGCTTTAAAGTATAAACTAGAAACAAGTGGACTGCTTCTTGCTTTCATGTTGTCACAGACCAAAACACCATTGGACAAAAATTGGTTGGCCTTAGAAGACTGGTCAAACACTACATCATTATAAGAGACGATAAGAAATGAATATAATACTAAGAACAACTAGCCTATTGATCCCCATCTCGCCATATCTTGGATAAATTTTTTGAAATATAAAAAACATGTTTAAAATATAAAGAATTTTTTTACTAGATAAATTTTGAAATCTTGTAATTTAATTTTTTATCTAATTTGAATTTCAACCTAAATTTTATGGGAGTTAAATTAAATTAAATTAATTAATTTTATTTATAAAAATTAATGCAATATTGATAACTAGTAAAAAAACATAGTTTTGCTTTTAATAAAACTTTAAGATGATAATTTTTTTTACAAAAACTATTAAGACAATAACATATTAGATGAATTTTAGTCCCCAAACAAATCTTATAGGAAGCAAATAAAAAATTATTAAACTTATTTCTCAATCAATCAAATATTAAATGATGAAATTGAATATAAAATTCAAGTATAAAAATAAATCAAACAAACTCATGTTAATCTATTAAATATGAGTCATAAGATTAAAATAATAACATAGAAAGCAAATCAAAATAAATTATGAAACTTAATTCTTAATCATCTTAATATCGAAGGGTGAAATTAAAAAAAAATCAATTAGAAAAGGAACACAACTAACCGCCCGAGTCAACTCTAATTAATTGATCACACCTGTGACTTTGGTCAAGAGACTGTGATAATTTTATAGAATGTAAATCAAAACAAATTATAATCCCTAATTCTCAATCAACCTAATATTAAATAATAAAATTAAAAACAACAACTAAAAAAAGACAAAAGGATCACTAATCAAGAAGCCTAAACCATGACTTAAATTATAATAACCCCGTATATATAAATTATGATTCTCAATCAAAAATAATTTTGAAGAATTAAATTGAAAAAAAAATAAAGTAATAAAAAAATATTCTGAGTAATAAAAAAATAAAGAATTAACTTGTCAAACTTTGATAAAAAAAATTATGATAATTCCATAAAAAATAAATAAATAAACATGATGTTCAATGCTAGATTAATTTAATATTAAAGAATGAATTTATAAAAATAAATAAAAAAATAACTCGAATTAACTTAATTAATCTGTAAAATTTATAATTTAAATAATAAAATTAAAATAAATTATAAAATAAAATAAATTATAAAATTTTATATTTAATAAACGAGGATGAAAGGAAGTTAAAAAAAGTTAGAAAAAAAAAAAGTCCTGGAAAAATCCTCGTTGTATTTGTTTACGTACGTATAATAAAAAGAAAGAATAAAAAGACAATCCCGTTTAATTTTAACTTAATTATTGGAGAGCATAGTGGCGTCCTCGTAAAAACATAAAATAAAAGAAGTACCTGTATTGGACAAAGCAAGGAGCAGGCAGGGTCTTGTTAATTGTTATCTTGGCAGAATGGGACATGATGATGGGCCCACTGGACAACGACAACGTGAAATCTGGTAAAACCACAGATGCCCCCTTTTTTATATGTTTTCTCCGTCCCTCTCACCACCATAGGAATTGAGCACATGGGACTCCGTCGTTCTAAAAATCAGGCAAATCTTGGAGGCTACTCCGAATACTACCATGAGTGCCTGTTGCCTGCCCCCTCCGCTGCCTGCCTCTTCGGGTTTTCTCTCTTAATACCCTCTCGGAAACATCATAGCCCCCATATATTCCCCCCCTCCTCCCAAATCTTACCTCCAGATTGGATCTTAATGCAATCCCGGCTACCACATGCCTTGTTCCTCGACTACTAGTGAGCTCGAACCGGATAATTGGTCTGGATTTCTAGTTGGATTGTTTTTTTAAAAGAATTAAATTTAGATTTTATTAACATGTTTTCTATAAGATATGAATTTAGAATTTAATACATATTAGATGTTATTTTTTAAAATATTAAGTTGAATAATTTTATTTTTTCCAAGTATTAAAACGATTGCATATTAAATTAGTTTAAATTAATTTTCTAAACTTGTAATCTAAATTACAAGATCGTGATAATCCCTGTTGAAAATAAATTGAAACTAATTATATAGTTCAATTTATAATTAACTAAATATTAAAAAAATTAATTAAATTTAAATTAACTTGTTAAATTTATTGATTGAATCATGCACTTTATTAGATTCAATAATTTTTTTTATAAATTATTTTTTATTTAATTATAAAAAAACAAATATATACTCTCGTAAAATTAGATAATAACCAAATAACCAAATATTTATACATGACTATAACAATGCTATAAAATAAAAACTGAAACATATTACAAATAACAATTTAAAATTAATAAAATATTATAATATAAAAATAAAATAAAAAATTCTATAACATAACCAATAAAAATTTAATGGTCAATGATATAATTTTTTTAAAAAAATATTAAAGAAAAATGTTGGGCTAGCCAGTCTTGATAGCCTAGCATGCTATGATTTTTTTTAAAAAAAAAATTAGGTGTATTGGCCAGCCAACCCAGGCTTCTACGTCTAGATTTTATTTATTTTTTATTAAACTAGATGAAAATTATGTCACTCACCCTTTTTTGCTTAAAAAAAGTGTAGATGAGGCATTTTCTGCAATCTAAAATCTGAACACCATTAAGGGTATTCAAAAATTCAAGGGAGGTGATTTTTGGACCTTAAAATCCATTTTATTTCATTTCTTATCCTAAAATATTTGAAAAACACCAACCTAAATAAACTCTGCTTCAAATTACCAAAAAATCAGTTAAAAAACTAAGAATAAACTAGAATCCAAAAAAATATAAAACCCACATCTACTTTCTCAAAAAACATTAAGGCCAAAGAACACCTCACATAAAAACTCATAAGCTGATGTGATGAGAAAAAATAAATTTGAGTAAATTATTAGGAAATTTATTTGGAATTAAGTTAAATAAGTCCTTGTTGTTAATGACTCATTCTTTTTTTCTTTTTTTTTCACCTGCCACATCAGTTTATTTCTCATATTTTTATTAACTATTATCGAATATTAAATCTTATTTTTTTGACTATTTAATATTCATAAATTTCTTTATTAACTAAATTACATGAGATATGTTTTAACCTCCTAACTAAACATCCCGCTTTTAAAAATAGTGATAGTTAGAATTATGTTATTTTTTAAATATTTTTTGAATTTATATTATTTTTCTAAAAATTTTAACAAATAAATTATGATAGAATGGTAAAATCCCGTGCATGACACCCCAATTAGGCAGAGAGGTTTTGGGATCAGACTGCCATGAACAGATTATTCAGCAGAGCTGGCGCCTCTGTTTGAATCTTCGCATCATTCCCCAAACTCTCCCACAAAACAACAAACGATTGAAATATATTAAAAAATATTTCTCGGACAGAGACAGATTAGATAAGCTTGAAAAATCTCCGAAGCCCAGAAGGGGATTCAAGAAGTCACTCACTTGCCCTAGAGAGAGTGCATTTCAAACGCACAATTCCCAATTCCAAGTCCCATCCCTCAAATGTCTCTGAAAAGAAACATCTGCAGAGACAGTCATAGATTCCATATCTTTCAATCAGGAAAACGAAGAGCCCACAATATTCGACACGGGGTAGATAGACGGCTGGAGCAATATTTGATCGGATCAAAATAACAGAGCAACCCCCCATCCGATTTGTGGTTTCATGGGGGTATTGACATCTTGCCGAATCAGGAGACAGAGGACAGGGAAGAACGAAAAAGATCGAGAAAATAGACCTTCAACAAGCTCAACACATAAATTGATTTGGTTCTGCATTTTGAGCATCTGGGTTGGTTAGCTTTACCTCAATAGAACAACAGCAGCTACACTTTCGATACTTTCTACGAACAAGAAACAACAATAACAGAAGCAAAGAGAAACCCCTTCCCTCGTATGTACAAAACACCTAAAGCATCAATGTCATGTGGTATTTTTTTTTTTTTAAAACAAAACCCATAATAACATAAATTCAAAAAAAAAAAGAAAAAAACTAAAATGTTGTTGCTGTTACCCTTCTCTCTATGCCTCTCTTCTCTTCTCTGTTAACCTCTCAGACCTGTACTTGTTGCTGCTGCTAGTAATATTCTGCTGCTGCTGATACCCTTTGCTAAAGCCATCTCTTTTTTGCGGTGAAGAAGAAAACAACTGACCGAACCCAAAACCTGACCTTGAACTCCCCCTAAGAGAACAAACAGGAACGTTAAGAACTGGAGTCACTCTAACATTAGCCGAATAAGATCTCTCCATTCCTCTATGTTTAAATCTTGGCCCTCCATTAAAACTACTTGGACTACTTGAACTTCTTTCCAAGCTTTGAAATACTATTTTCCCTGATGAATTCATTCTCGGGCTATCCACTGAAACCCCACTACTTATTGAAACCTCACTCGACTCCCCTGCTGCCCTCCGCATTGGGCTCCTCCCTACCCTTGTGGTTGAAGAGGTTCCGCTATTGTTGTTTCCATTCTCTGATAATGGCTTCACCATTCTCATTCTTGGTGGGTTTTGGTTTTGATTTCGGTTGAGAATGAATGGATTCGGGCCTGGGTTTTGCATTAAGTTGAGGTTGGTGCTTGGTTTATCAGAGTCGAGGGATAATCTTGGGAGATCTTCGTGCTCATGGGATGAAGATGAAGATGACAGCGATAAGCGAGAAGAAATGGAGAGCGATTCGCAATCCAAATCTCTTAGCAGTGGGAGACTCAATGAATGGTCTAATAAGGTGTAGGAGCTTGAGGACGATGTGTTGCAATTGCAGGTTTTTGAGTTCCTGTGCAAGAAATGTTTAAGGGACTTGGGATTCGACGAGGACGAAGCAAACAATGCCGTCCTGGTTGATGGTTTTTGAGTTTCAGGCTTAGGGTTTTGGTGTAATTTCTTTAAACCCAGAAGCTCCTTCCACCGGCTCGAACATCTGGGAGCTTTGGGGGAAAACAAGTATGGATCGGTCCCGGAAATCTCCATCTCCAATCTCCGGCAAGACTTCACCGGCTCCCTCCCGGGCTCCGGCAGCCTCACCGCCTCAGTCAACTCGTTGACCGAGGTAGAAGTAGATGGTGGTAAAGAAGGTTTGGCGTTACCAGTATTGATTTGTAATGGCATTAATTTCCCATCAGAAAACAGCTCATCTGCAGGAAGCATGGTGAAGGAGTTGTCTAATCGGAACTCAAAGTCGACAGAGTCCATGATCTCCGGTGGATCTAGTTGCTGTGTATGAGGTGGGGGTAGAGGAGCTGAGGAGGCTGCAGCAGCTGCTGCTGCTGCTGCTGATGATGATGATGATTTGGCGGAGGTGGTTTTAGAGGTGGTTGTGTTATTACTATCCTCTTCACGGCTAAAAGAGATTCTCGGGCTTAACCAGCCATAAGATTGGTAAGTTTTGGGTGGGAAATTTTCAGGGGACATGCCCATGTTGTTAACACAAGCTGAGGCCATGTTGTAGTAAATCTTAAAAAGACACCCTTTTCTTGTGTGTTTTCTCGGATGTGTTACATTTAAAGGAAATGAAAGGTGAGTTGGGTTTTGTGAGTTGATTGAGATCTAGAGGTAGAGTTAGAGAGAGAGAGGTTTGGCTGGGGAAGAAAGGAGGTAGTTTTTAGGGTTTGGAAGTGGGAAGCGATGCGAGTTTGTTTACTACTTAAAAGTTGAGTCCCATCTCCCAAGAGCAAGGGGACGTGCGTTATTGGGTGTTGGCCGTTGGGTCTTTCTTTGTTTCTGTGAGCACCCTCTGCCTTGCTGTGATCACATGAAAGAGATAAATTATTATCCAGGAGTGATTGTATTTTAGCAAGAATATTTAATCAATCCTTGTTTAATTTTCTTCATTCATTTCACCTTTTTTTTCTTCCTTTTTTTATTTTAAAAATATAGAAGGTTAAAAAAAGCAAGTAGATGGTGTAGAAAGATTGACAAAAAAAGCATTTTTTAAACAAAATATTATTAAATTAAACATCCGGTCAAAATACTATTTAATTGTTTTTATGCTCCATGGATTAATTAATCTGCTCAGAAAAATAGTAAAATAATAATAATTATAATTAACTTATTTATTTAGAGTGTTTTTGTTTTTTAACTAACTTCTATAATTGGTTGATTTATAAAAATTATACTTGAGTTTTATGTATAATAAAAAAAATATAAAATATTTGGTTATAGTTGTTTATAAAAAATACTTTTTACTTATAAATGTATTAAATAATTTTTTTTATTTTTTAAAAAATATTTTTATTATCAGCACATCAAAATGATCTAAAAAAATAAAAAAATAATTTTAAATAAAGAAAAAATAAAAAAATTAAATTAAAAATTTTTTTTGAAATCCAAAAACAAACAAAACTTTATGAAACTCAATTAAAAATATATAAAATTATTTTACAAAAACTACATGTAATTTAATATATTACCAAACATGAAACTATATTTTTTACACCATAAACACAAAAAAGCTAAAAATAAACAAACGAACCCCTAGTATGTGTTTATTACAAAAACGTTTTTATGCTAATAAATTGATTATGTTGCATTGTAGGCAGCACCATCCAACAATGGAGCAACTTATTTCATGGCAAGGGCAGCAGAGAATTCATATCTGTTTCCTTTGCATATCAATAATTATATGCCATACCATTTTTTACAAGGACTTGGGTTTGATTCCTTATTTGTTTTATTTTCCTCTTCTTCATTTGGATTTTGTTAAAAGAATCCAATTAGCAATTAAATGGGCTTTTCAAAATGCTAAGCCCATTCATTTAAATGACCTCAAAAAATGATGTGAAAAACAAAACAAAACCCAAATATACTAAGAACTTGAATTACAGCCCAATCATTTAAAAAAAATAATTTTAAATTAATTTTTTACAGTATTTTAGATTGTTTTGATGCCCAAAATTGAATTAAAAAAATAAAAAATATTAATTTTATATATTTTCAAGTAAAAAATATTTTAAAAAATAAAACCTACCACATCTCAAACTCAAGTCTTAGGACAGTTCAATGAAATAAGGAATTTTTTTTTTCTTACCAGATAATTGTCGAGGAAAGGAAACTAATTTAATTTTCCCATAACTATAGATATTTAGGCAAACGAAGCCCCCAAGAAGAGAGCG